>NW_028125046.1:0-129000 GCF_965194825.1 Balaenoptera physalus
GAAGATCAACATTCAGACACGTAGGCCCTTCGGAGTACCCGTGTCTGTGCCGAGTGAAGGGCAGCATGATGCACGCTCCCTCGGGGAGCTCGATTCCCTCAGCTCACCAACAGCCTCAGGAACACGGTTGTAGTAGGTGCAGCATGCCATGCAAGTCTGCCTGCTTACAGTAGTCCGAGCTGTACTGAGGAAAACTCTTTGCTTACAATTCCTTCTACCAGCTCCTAGCTGAAGTCAACCAACCTCTAGGCGAAAGTCGGCTTGTGGTCCAAGTGCAACTAGAGCACGCTTTCTGGTGGAACGCCGCAGGCTTTTGGAAGATGCCCAGGAGCCCAGGACACCTCGGGAATTCTTTCCTTGAGGCAGTTTGCTACACGCAGAACACCCTGCATAGAAAAGTTGATTCTCCAAGAACCCAGTGAGGAGCTAGGTCTCTTTTGACCTGCTAGAAACCACAGATGCTTCTTCTGCGTGTCAACCTGGAAATGGCGGCCTTAGGAGACAAGCCTTGTTTTCCCGTCTTGAAAGCTCCATTCATGCGGCCTTGAAGCTCCCTGAAAAACACTGTGGTTGTCGGACTTGTCCTCACGCCAGGCATGGCTCTGGAAGACAAGGAGTTTTCTCGAAAGGAAGAGGGTGCTTCCAGGCCCTGGTGGGGAGCATATCCTGCCCTGCACCAGAGCGAAGGGGAATCTCAACGTGCACCCTACCCTCGACCCAGGGCTCTGATTTGCCCTCCAGTAGGGTAGTTGTGCAGCATTTTCCTTGAGGCCTTAGTCGCAGTTCTGCATTAGTTTAAAGGTACTAATCTTCTCAGGACTCCAGGCCCGCTCATGTCAGTACCCATTTCCGCACAAGAACTCTGAGTACCCCAAGACTCCCCTGGGCTTGCTGGGCCACACTCAGACCCGTAGGCCCTTCAGTGTGCCCCTTTTTAGGCCGAGTGAAAGATAACAAACTGCACTCTTTCTTGGGAAAGCTAGATTTCCTCAGCTCACCATCAGCCTCAGGGACACGGTTCTAGCAAGGCCAGCAAACCATGGAAGTCGGCCTCATCACTCGATTCTCAGCTGTACTGAGTAAAATTCTCTGCTTTGAAGTCCTTCGAGGACCTCATACCTGAAGTCACCGTATCTCAAGGAGAAAGGCAGCTTGCATTGCAACTTCCCCTACAGCAGAGTTTTGTGTGTAACACTTCAGGCTTTTGGGAGAGGCACAGGACCCTAGGAGTCCTGGGGCAGTCTTTCGTCGGAGCAGTTCGCTACACGCAGAGCACCTTATGTAGAAAAGTTGAATCAGGGAAGAGCCAGGGAGGTAGCTAGGTCTCTTTTGACCTGCCAGAAGCCAGAGACACTCACGCTGCGTGTCAACCTGGAGAGGGTGCCTGATGGGACTGGCCTTGTTTTCCCACCTTGAAAGCTCCTCTTATGCTCCTTGAAGCTCCCTGAAAAACACTGTGGTTGTCAGGCTTATACTCACGGCAGGCATGGCTGTGAGAGGGAAAAAGAGGTTACACGAAGAGACAGGGTATTTCAGTTTCTGAGTCAGAGCTAATCCTGTCTTGTTTTATAGCTAAAGGGAAACTCAAAGTGTGCCCTCGCTTCGAAGGAGGGCCCTGATATGCCATGTAGCGGAGTAGGCGTGCAACCGCTTCCATGAGGCCTTAGTCGCTCTCTTGCTTTAGTTGAACGCTAGTAAGGTATTCAGGACTCCTAGACCCCTCGCGGCAGCACTCGTTCCGTACCAGGACACTGAGTACTCCAAGGCTTCCCTGGGCTTGCTGGGCCACAGTCAGATGCGCAGGCCTGTCAGGGTGCCCATGGGTAGGCGGAGTGAAGGGTAACACGCTGCCCGCTTCACTCGGGGAGCTAGGTATCCCCAGCTACAGAAAGGTTTCATGAACACGATTCTAGAAAATCCAGCATACCATGGAAGTCGTCCTCATTCCCCTAGTCTGAGCTGTACTGAGAAAAACTCTCTGCTTACAAGTCCTTCTAGGACCTCATACCTGAAGTCACCGTATCTCAAGGTTAAAGGCAGCTTGCATTGCAACTTCCACTTCAGCACAGTTTTCTGTGGAACACTTCAGGCTTTTGGCAGAGGCACAGGACCCTAGGAGACCTAGGGCACTCTTTCGTCTAGGCAGTTCACTACACAGAGAGCACCCTGTGTAGAAAAGCTGAATCGGGGAAGAGCCAGGGAGGTAGCTAGGTCTCTTTTGACCTGCCAGAAGCCAGAGACACTTATGCTGCGTGTCAACCTGGAGATGGTGCCTGATGGGACTGGCCTTGTTTTCCCACCTTGAAAGCTCCTCTTATGCGCCTTGAAGCTCCCTTAAAAACACGGTGGTTGTCAGCCTTATACTCACGGGCAGGCATGGCTGTGAGAGGGAACAACAGGGTTCACGAAGAGACAGGGTATCCCAGTTTCTCGGTCAGAGCTCATCCTGTTCTGTTCTATAGCTAAAGGGAATCTCAAAGTGAGGCCTAGCTTCGAAGGAGGGCCCTGATATGCCATGCAGCAGGGTAGGAGTGCGCAGCTTCCATGAGGCCTTAGTCGCACTTCTGCATTAGTTTCACGGTACTAATCTTCTCAGGACTCCTGCTCCCTTGCGTCTGCACCCGTTACCGTACAAAGACACTGAGTACGCCCCCCCCCCCAGGCTCCCCTGAGTTGAAGATCAACATTCAGACACGTAGGCCCTTCGGAGTACCCGTGTCTGTGCCGACTGAAGGGCAGCATGATGCACGCTCCCTCGGGGAGCTCGATTCCCTCAGCTCACCAACAGCCTCAGGAACACGGTTGTAGTAGGTGCAGCATGCCATGCAAGTCTGCCTGCTTACAGTAGTCCGAGCTGTACTGAGGAAAACTCTTTGCTTACAATTCCTTCTACCAGCTCCTAGCTGAAGTCAACCAACCTCTAGGCGAAAGTCGGCTTGTGGTCCAAGTGCAACTAGAGCACGCTTTCTGGTGGAACGCCGCAGGCTTTTGGAAGATGCCCAGGAGCCCAGGACACCTCGGGAATTCTTTCCTTGAGGCAGTTCGCTACACGCAGAACACCCTGCATAGAAAAGTTGATTCTCCAAGAACCCAGTGAGGAGCTAGGTCTCTTTTGACCTGCTAGAAACCACAGATGCTTCTTCTGCGTGTCAACCTGGAAATGGCGGCCTTAGGAGACAAGCCTTGTTTTCCCGTCTTGAAAGCTCCATTCATGCGGCCTTGAAGCTCCCTGAAAAACACTGTGGTTGTCGGACTTGTCCTCACGCCAGGCATGGCTCTGGAAGACAAGGAGTTTTCTCGAAAGGAAGAGGGTGCTTCCAGGCCCTGGTGGGGAGCATATCCTGCCCTGCACCAGAGCGAAGGGGAATCTCAACGTGCACCCTACCCTCGACCCAGGGCTCTGATTTGCCCTCCAGTAGGGTAGTTGTGCAGCATTTTCCTTGAGGCCTTAGTCGCAGTTCTGCATTAGTTTAAAGGTACTAATCTTCTCAGGACTCCAGGCCCGCTCATGTCAGTACCCATTTCCGCACAAGAACTCTGAGTACCCCAAGACTCCCCTGGGCTTGCTGGGCCACATTCAGACCCGTAGGCCCTTCAGTGTGCCCCTTTTTAGGCCGAGTGAAAGATAACAAACGGCACTCTTTCTTGGGAAAGCTAGATTTCCTCAGCTCACCATCAGCCTCAGGGACACGGTTCTAGCAAGGCCAGCAAACCATGGAAGTCGGCCTCATCACTCGATTCTCAGCTGTACTGAGTAAAATTCTCTGCTTTGAAGTCCTTCGAGGACCTCATACCTGAAGTCACCGTATCTCAAGGAGAAAGGCAGCTTGCATTGCAACTTCCCCTACAGCAGAGTTTTGTGTGTAACACTTCAGGCTTTTGGGAGAGGCACAGGACCCTAGGAGTCCTGGGGCAGTCTTTCGTCGGAGCAGTTCGCTACACGCAGAGCACCTTATGTAGAAAAGTTGAATCAGGGAAGAGCCAGGGAGGTAGCTAGGTCTCTTTTGACCTGCCAGAAGCCAGAGACACTCACGCTGCGTGTCAACCTGGAGAGGGTGCCTGATGGGACTGGCCTTGTTTTCCCACCTTGAAAGCTCCTCTTATGCGCCTTGAAGCTCCCTGAAAAACACTGTGGTTGTCAGGCTTATACTCACGGCAGGCATGGCTGTGAGAGGGAAAAAGAGGTTACACGAAGAGACAGGGTATTTCAGTTTCTGAGTCAGAGCTAATCCTGTCTTGTTTTATAGCTAAAGGGAAACTCAAAGTGTGCCCTCGCTTCGAAGGAGGGCCCTGATATGCCATGTAGCGGAGTAGGCGTGCAACCGCTTCCATGAGGCCTTAGTCGCTCTCTTGCTTTAGTTGAACGCTAGTAAGGTATTCAGGACTCCTAGACCCCTCGCGGCAGCACTCGTTCCGTACCAGGACACTGAGTACTCCAAGGCTTCCCTGGGCTTGCTGGGCCACAGTCAGATGCGCAGGCCTGTCAGGGTGCCCATGGGTAGGCGGAGTGAAGGGTAACACGCTGCCCGCTTCACTCGGGGAGCTAGGTATCCCCAGCTACAGAAAGGTTTCATGAACACGATTCTAGAAAATCCAGCATACCATGGAAGTCGTCCTCATTCCCCTAGTCTGAGCTGTACTGAGAAAAACTCTCTGCTTACAAGTCCTTCTAGGACCTCATACCTGAAGTCACCGTATCTCAAGGTTAAAGGCAGCTTGCATTGCAACTTCCACTTCAGCACAGTTTTCTGTGGAACACTTCAGGCTTTTGGCAGAGGCACAGGACCCTAGGAGACCTAGGGCACTCTTTCGTCTAGGCAGTTCACTACACACAGAGCACCCTGTGTAGAAAAGCTGAATCGGGGAAGAGCCAGGGAGGTAGCTAGGTCTCTTTTGACCTGCCAGAAGCCAGAGACACTTATGCTGCGTGTCAACCTGGAGATGGTGCCTGATGGGACTGGCCTTGTTTTCCCACCTTGAAAGCTCCTCTTATGCGCCTTGAAGCTCCCTTAAAAACACGGTGGTTGTCAGCCTTATACTCACGGGCAGGCATGGCTGTGAGAGGGAACAACAGGGTTCACGAAGAGACAGGGTATCCCAGTTTCTCGGTCAGAGCTCATCCTGTTCTGTTCTATAGCTAAAGGGAATCTCAAAGTGAGGCCTAGCTTCGAAGGAGGGCCCTGATATGCCATGCAGCAGGGTAGGAGTGCGCAGCTTCCATGAGGCCTTAGTCGCACTTCTGCATTAGTTTCACGGTACTAATCTTCTCAGGACTCCTGCTCCCTTGCGTCTGCACCCGTTACCGTAAAAAGACACTGAGTACGCCCCCCCCCCCCCAGGCTCCCCTGAGTTGAAGATCAACATTCAGACACGTAGGCCCTTCGGAGTACCCGTGTCTTTGCCGACTGAAGGGCAGCATGATGCACGCTCCCTCGGGGAGCTCGATTCCCTCAGCTCACCAACAGCCTCAGGAACACGGTTGTAGTAGGTGCAGCATGGCATGCAAGTCTGCCTGCTTACAGTAGTCCGAGCTGTACTGAGGAAAACTCTTTGCTTACAATTCCTTCTACCAGCTCCTAGCTGAAGTCAACCAACCTCTAGGCGAAAGTCGGCTTGTGGTCCAAGTGCAACTAGAGCACGCTTTCTGGTGGAACGCCGCAGGCTTTTGGAAGATGCCCAGGAGCCCAGGACACCTCGGGAATTCTTTCCTTGAGGCAGTTCGCTACACGCAGAACACCCTGCATAGAAAAGTTGATTCTCCAAGAACCCAGTGAGGAGCTAGGTCTCTTTTGACCTGCTAGAAACCACAGATGCTTCTTCTGCGTGTCAACCTGGAAATGGCGGCCTTAGGAGACAAGCCTTGTTTTCCCGTCTTGAAAGCTCCATTCATGCGGCCTTGAAGCTCCCTGAAAAACACTGTGGTTGTCGGACTTGTCCTCACGCCAGGCATGGCTCTGGAAGACAAGGAGTTTTCTCGAAAGGAAGAGGGTGCTTCCAGGCCCTGGTGGGGAGCATATCCTGCCCTGCACCAGAGCGAAGGGGAATCTCAACGTGCACCCTACCCTCGACCCAGGGCTCTGATTTGCCCTCCAGTAGGGTAGTTGTGCAGCATTTTCCTTGAGGCCTTAGTCGCAGTTCTGCATTAGTTTAAAGGTACTAATCTTCTCAGGACTCCAGGCCCGCTCATGTCAGTACCCATTTCCGCACAAGAACTCTGAGTACCCCAAGACTCCCCTGGGCTTGCTGGGCCACACTCAGACCCGTAGGCCCTTCAGTGTGCCCCTTTTTAGGCCGAGTGAAAGATAACAAACGGCACTCTTTCTTGGGAAAGCTAGATTTCCTCAGCTCACCATCAGCCTCAGGGACACGGTTCTAGCAAGGCCAGCAAACCATGGAAGTCGGCCTCATCACTCGATTCTCAGCTGTACTGAGTAAAATTCTCTGCTTTGAAGTCCTTCGAGGACCTCATACCTGAAGTCACCGTATCTCAAGGAGAAAGGCAGCTTGCATTGCAACTTCCCCTACAGCAGAGTTTTGTGTGTAACACTTCAGGCTTTTGGGAGAGGCACAGGACCCTAGGAGTCCTGGGGCAGTCTTTCGTCGGAGCAGTTCGCTACACGCAGAGCACCTTATGTAGAAAAGTTGAATCAGGGAAGAGCCAGGGAGGTAGCTAGGTCTCTTTTGACCTGCCAGAAGCCAGAGACACTCACGCTGCGTGTCAACCTGGAGAGGGTGCCTGATGGGACTGGCCTTGTTTTCCCACCTTGAAAGCTCCTCTTATGCGCCTTGAAGCTCCCTGAAAAACACTGTGGTTGTCAGGCTTATACTCACGGCAGGCATGGCTGTGAGAGGGAAAAAGAGGTTACACGAAGAGACAGGGTATTTCAGTTTCTGAGTCAGAGCTAATCCTGTCTTGTTTTATAGCTAAAGGGAAACTCAAAGTGTGCCCTCGCTTCGAAGGAGGGCCCTGATATGCCATGTAGCGGAGTAGGCGTGCAACCGCTTCCATGAGGCCTTAGTCGCTCTCTTGCTTTAGTTGAACGCTAGTAAGGTATTCAGGACTCCTAGACCCCTCGCGGCAGCACTCGTTCCGTACCAGGACACTGAGTACTCCAAGGCTTCCCTGGGCTTGCTGGGCCACAGTCAGATGCGCAGGCCTGTCAGGGTGCCCATGGGTAGGCGGAGTGAAGGGTAACACGCCGCCCGCTTCACTCGGGGAGCTAGGTATCCCCAGCTACAGAAAGGTTTCATGAACACGATTCTAGAAAATCCAGCATACCATGGAAGTCGTCCTCATTCCCCTAGTCTGAGCTGTACTGAGAAAAACTCTCTGCTTACAAGTCCTTCTAGGACCTCATACCTGAAGTCACCGTATCTCAAGGTTAAAGGCAGCTTGCATTGCAACTTCCACTTCAGCACAGTTTTCTGTGGAACACTTCAGGCTTTTGGCAGAGGCACAGGACCCTAGGAGACCTAGGGCACTCTTTCGTCTAGGCAGTTCACTACACACAGAGCACCCTGTGTAGAAAAGCTGAATCGGGGAAGAGCCAGGGAGGTAGCTAGGTCTCTTTTGACCTGCCAGAAGCCAGAGACACTTATGCTGCGTGTCAACCTGGAGATGGTGCCTGATGGGACTGGCCTTGTTTTCCCACCTTGAAAGCTCCTCTTATGCGCCTTGAAGCTCCCTTAAAAACACGGTGGTTGTCAGCCTTATACTCACGGGCAGGCATGGCTGTGAGAGGGAACAACAGGGTTCACGAAGAGACAGGGTATCCCAGTTTCTCGGTCAGAGCTCATCCTGTTCTGTTCTATAGCTAAAGGGAATCTCAAAGTGAGGCCTAGCTTCGAAGGAGGGCCCTGATATGCCATGCAGCAGGGTAGGAGTGCGCAGCTTCCATGAGGCCTTAGTCGCACTTCTGCATTAGTTTCACGGTACTAATCTTCTCAGGACTCCTGCTCCCTTGCGTCTGCACCCGTTACCGTACAAAGACACTGAGTACGCCCCCCCACCCCCCAGGCTCCCCTGAGTTGAAGATCAACATTCAGACACGTAGGCCCTTCGGAGTACCCGTGTCTGTGCCGAGTGAAGGGCAGCATGATGCACGCTCCCTCGGGGAGCTCGATTCCCTCAGCTCACCAACAGCCTCAGGAACACGGTTGTAGTAGGTGCAGCATGCCATGCAAGTCTGCCTGCTTACAGTAGTCCGAGCTGTACTGAGGAAAACTCTTTGCTTACAATTCCTTCTACCAGCTCCTAGCTGAAGTCAACCAACCTCTAGGCGAAAGTCGGCTTGTGGTCCAAGTGCAACTAGAGCACGCTTTCTGGTGGAACGCCGCAGGCTTTTGGAAGATGCCCAGGAGCCCAGGACACCTCGGGAATTCTTTCCTTGAGGCAGTTCGCTACACGCAGAACACCCTGCATAGAAAAGTTGATTCTCCAAGAACCCAGTGAGGAGCTAGGTCTCTTTTGACCTGCTAGAAACCACAGATGCTTCTTCTGCGTGTCAACCTGGAAATGGCGGCCTTAGGAGACAAGCCTTGTTTTCCCGTCTTGAAAGCTCCATTCATGCGGCCTTGAAGCTCCCTGAAAAACACTGTGGTTGTCGGACTTGTCCTCACGCCAGGCATGGCTCTGGAAGACAAGGAGTTTTCTCGAAAGGAAGAGGGTGCTTCCAGGCCCTGGTGGGGAGCATATCCTGCCCTGCACCAGAGCGAAGGGGAATCTCAACGTGCACCCTACCCTCGACCCAGGGCTCTGATTTGCCCTCCAGTAGGGTAGTTGTGCAGCATTTTCCTTGAGGCCTTAGTCGCAGTTCTGCATTAGTTTAAAGGTACTAATCTTCTCAGGACTCCAGGCCCGCTCATGTCAGTACCCATTTCCGCACAAGAACTCTGAGTACCCCAAGACTCCCCTGGGCTTGCTGGGCCACACTCAGACCCGTAGGCCCTTCAGTGTGCCCCTTTTTAGGCCGAGTGAAAGATAACAAACGGCACTCTTTCTTGGGAAAGCTAGATTTCCTCAGCTCACCATCAGCCTCAGGGACACGGTTCTAGCAAGGCCAGCAAACCATGGAAGTCGGCCTCATCACTCGATTCTCAGCTGTACTGAGTAAAATTCTCTGCTTTGAAGTCCTTCGAGGACCTCATACCTGAAGTCACCGTATCTCAAGGAGAAAGGCAGCTTGCATTGCAACTTCCCCTACAGCAGAGTTTTGTGTGTAACACTTCAGGCTTTTGGGAGAGGCACAGGACCCTAGGAGTCCTGGGGCAGTCTTTCGTCGGAGCAGTTCGCTACACGCAGAGCACCTTATGTAGAAAAGTTGAATCAGGGAAGAGCCAGGGAGGTAGCTAGGTCTCTTTTGACCTGCCAGAAGCCAGAGACACTCACGCTGCGTGTCAACCTGGAGAGGGTGCCTGATGGGACTGGCCTTGTTTTCCCACCTTGAAAGCTCCTCTTATGCGCCTTGAAGCTCCCTGAAAAACACTGTGGTTGTCAGGCTTATACTCACGGCAGGCATGGCTGTGAGAGGGAAAAAGAGGTTACACGAAGAGACAGGGTATTTCAGTTTCTGAGTCAGAGCTAATCCTGTCTTGTTTTATAGCTAAAGGGAAACTCAAAGTGTGCCCTCGCTTCGAAGGAGGGCCCTGATATGCCATGTAGCGGAGTAGGCGTGCAACCGCTTCCATGAGGCCTTAGTCGCTCTCTTGCTTTAGTTGAACGCTAGTAAGGTATTCAGGACTCCTAGACCCCTCGCGGCAGCACTCGTTCCGTACCAGGACACTGAGTACTCCAAGGCTTCCCTGGGCTTGCTGGGCCACAGTCAGATGCGCAGGCCTGTCAGGGTGCCCATGGGTAGGCGGAGTGAAGGGTAACACGCTGCCCGCTTCACTCGGGGAGCTAGGTATCCCCAGCTACAGAAAGGTTTCATGAACACGATTCTAGAAAATCCAGCATACCATGGAAGTCGTCCTCATTCCCCTAGTCTGAGCTGTACTGAGAAAAACTCTCTGCTTACAAGTCCTTCTAGGACCTCATACCTGAAGTCACCGTATCTCAAGGTTAAAGGCAGCTTGCATTGCAACTTCCACTTCAGCACAGTTTTCTGTGGAACACTTCAGGCTTTTGGCAGAGGCACAGGACCCTAGGAGACCTAGGGCACTCTTTCGTCTAGGCAGTTCACTACACACAGAGCACCCTGTGTAGAAAAGCTGAATCGGGGAAGAGCCAGGGAGGTAGCTAGGTCTCTTTTGACCTGCCAGAAGCCAGAGACACTTATGCTGCGTGTCAACCTGGAGATGGTGCCTGATGGGACTGGCCTTGTTTTCCCACCTTGAAAGCTCCTCTTATGCGCCTTGAAGCTCCCTTAAAAACACGGTGGTTGTCAGCCTTATACTCACGGGCAGGCATGGCTGTGAGAGGGAACAACAGGGTTCACGAAGAGACAGGGTATCCCAGTTTCTCGGTCAGAGCTCATCCTGTTCTGTTCTATAGCTAAAGGGAATCTCAAAGTGAGGCCTAGCTTCGAAGGAGGGCCCTGATATGCCATGCAGCAGGGTAGGAGTGCGCAGCTTCCATGAGGCCTTAGTCGCACTTCTGCATTAGTTTCACGGTACTAATCTTCTCAGGACTCCTGCTCCCTTGCGTCTGCACCCGTTACCGTACAAAGACACTGAGTACGCCCCCCCCCCCCAGGCTCCCCTGAGTTGAAGATCAACATTCAGACACGTAGGCCCTTCGGAGTACCCGTGTCTGTGCCGACTGAAGGGCAGCATGATGCACGCTCCCTCGGGGAGCTCGATTCCCTCAGCTCACCAACAGCCTCAGGAACACGGTTGTAGTAGGTGCAGCATGCCATGCAAGTCTGCCTGCTTACAGTAGTCCGAGCTGTACTGAGGAAAACTCTTTGCTTACAATTCCTTCTACCAGCTCCTAGCTGAAGTCAACCAACCTCTAGGCGAAAGTCGGCTTGTGGTCCAAGTGCAACTAGAGCACGCTTTCTGGTGGAACGCCGCAGGCTTTTGGAAGATGCCCAGGAGCCCAGGACACCTCGGGAATTCTTTCCTTGAGGCAGTTCGCTACACGCAGAACACCCAGCATAGAAAAGTTGATTCTCCAAGAACCCAGTGAGGAGCTAGGTCTCTTTTGACCTGCTAGAAACCACAGATGCTTCTTCTGCGTGTCAACCTGGAAATGGCGGCCTTAGGAGACAAGCCTTGTTTTCCCGTCTTGAAAGCTCCATTCATGCGGCCTTGAAGCTCCCTGAAAAACACTGTGGTTGTCGGACTTGTCCTCACGCCAGGCATGGCTCTGGAAGACAAGGAGTTTTCTCGAAAGGAAGAGGGTGCTTCCAGGCCCTGGTGGGGAGCATATCCTGCCCTGCACCAGAGCGAAGGGGAATCTCAACGTGCACCCTACCCTCGACCCAGGGCTCTGATTTGCCCTCCAGTAGGGTAGTTGTGCAGCATTTTCCTTGAGGCCTTAGTCGCAGTTCTGCATTAGTTTAAAGGTACTAATCTTCTCAGGACTCCAGGCCCGCTCATGTCAGTACCCATTTCCGCACAAGAACTCTGAGTACCCCAAGACTCCCCTGGGCTTGCTGGGCCACACTCAGACCCGTAGGCCCTTCAGTGTGCCCCTTTTTAGGCCGAGTGAAAGATAACAAACTGCACTCTTTCTTGGGAAAGCTAGATTTCCTCAGCTCACCATCAGCCTCAGGGACACGGTTCTAGCAAGGCCAGCAAACCATGGAAGTCGGCCTCATCACTCGATTCTCAGCTGTACTGAGTAAAATTCTCTGCTTTGAAGTCCTTCGAGGACCTCATACCTGAAGTCACCGTATCTCAAGGAGAAAGGCAGCTTGCATTGCAACTTCCCCTACAGCAGAGTTTTGTGTGTAACACTTCAGGCTTTTGGGAGAGGCACAGGACCCTAGGAGTCCTGGGGCAGTCTTTCGTCGGAGCAGTTCGCTACACGCAGAGCACCTTATGTAGAAAAGTTGAATCAGGGAAGAGCCAGGGAGGTAGCTAGGTCTCTTTTGACCTGCCAGAAGCCAGAGACACTCACGCTGCGTGTCAACCTGGAGAGGGTGCCTGATGGGACTGGCCTTGTTTTCCCACCCTGAAAGCTCCTCTTATGCGCCTTGAAGCTCCCTGAAAAACACTGTGGTTGTCAGGCTTATACTCACGGCAGGCATGGCTGTGAGAGGGAAAAAGAGGTTACACGAAGAGACAGGGTATTTCAGTTTCTGAGTCAGAGCTAATCCTGTCTTGTTTTATAGCTAAAGGGAAACTCAAAGTGTGCCCTCGCTTCGAAGGAGGGCCCTGATATGCCATGTAGCGGAGTAGGCGTGCAACCGCTTCCATGAGGCCTTAGTCGCTCTCTTGCTTTAGTTGAACGCTAGTAAGGTATTCAGGACTCCTAGACCCCTCGCGGCAGCACTCGTTCCGTACCAGGACACTGAGTACTCCAAGGCTTCCCTGGGCTTGCTGGGCCACAGTCAGATGCGCAGGCCTGTCAGGGTGCCCATGGGTAGGCGGAGTGAAGGGTAACACGCCGCCCGCTTCATTCGGGGAGCTAGGTATCCCCAGCTACAGAAAGGTTTCATGAACACGATTCTAGAAAATCCAGCATACCATGGAAGTCGTCCTCATTCCCCTAGTCTGAGCTGTACTGAGAAAAACTCTCTGCTTACAAGTCCTTCTAGGACCTCATACCTGAAGTCACCGTATCTCAAGGTTAAAGGCAGCTTGCATTGCAACTTCCACTTCAGCACAGTTTTCTGTGGAACACTTCAGGCTTTTGGCAGAGGCACAGGACCCTAGGAGACCTAGGGCACTCTTTCGTCTAGGCAGTTCACTACACACAGAGCACCCTGTGTAGAAAAGCTGAATCGGGGAAGAGCCAGGGAGGTAGCTAGGTCTCTTTTGACCTGCCAGAAGCCAGAGACACTTATGCTGCGTGTCAACCTGGAGATGGTGCCTGATGGGACTGGCCTTGTTTTCCCACCTTGAAAGCTCCTCTTATGCGCCTTGAAGCTCCCTTAAAAACACGGTGGTTGTCAGCCTTATACTCACGGGCAGGCATGGCTGTGAGAGGGAACAACAGGGTTCACGAAGAGACAGGGTATCCCAGTTTCTCGGTCAGAGCTCATCCTGTTCTGTTCTATAGCTAAAGGGAATCTCAAAGTGAGGCCTAGCTTCGAAGGAGGGCCCTGATATGCCATGCAGCAGGGTAGGAGTGCGCAGCTTCCATGAGGCCTTAGTCGCACTTCTGCATTAGTTTCACGGTACTAATCTTCTCAGGACTCCTGCTCCCTTGCGTCTGCACCCGTTACCGTACAAAGACACTGAGTACGCCCCCCCCCCCCAGGCTCCCCTGAGTTGAAGATCAACATTCAGACACGTAGGCCCTTCGGAGTACCCGTGTCTGTGCCGACTGAAGGGCAGCATGATGCACGCTCCCTCGGGGAGCTCGATTCCCTCAGCTCACCAACAGCCTCAGGAACACGGTTGTAGTAGGTGCAGCATGCCATGCAAGTCTGCCTGCTTACAGTAGTCCGAGCTGTACTGAGGAAAACTCTTTGCTTACAATTCCTTCTACCAGCTCCTAGCTGAAGTCAACCAACCTCTAGGCGAAAGTCGGCTTGTGGTCCAAGTGCAACTAGAGCACGCTTTCTGGTGGAACGCCGCAGGCTTTTGGAAGATGCCCAGGAGCCCAGGACACCTCGGGAATTCTTTCCTTGAGGCAGTTCGCTACACGCAGAACACCCTGCATAGAAAAGTTGATTCTCCAAGAACCCAGTGAGGAGCTAGGTCTCTTTTGACCTGCTAGAAACCACAGATGCTTCTTCTGCGTGTCAACCTGGAAATGGCGGCCTTAGGAGACAAGCCTTGTTTTCCCGTCTTGAAAGCTCCATTCATGCGGCCTTGAAGCTCCCTGAAAAACACTGTGGTTGTCGGACTTGTCCTCACGCCAGGCATGGCTCTGGAAGACAAGGAGTTTTCTCGAAAGGAAGAGGGTGCTTCCAGGCCCTGGTGGGGAGCATATCCTGCCCTGCACCAGAGCGAAGGGGAATCTCAACGTGCACCCTACCCTCGACCCAGGGCTCTGATTTGCCCTCCAGTAGGGTAGTTGTGCAGCATTTTCCTTGAGGCCTTAGTCGCAGTTCTGCATTAGTTTAAAGGTACTAATCTTCTCAGGACTCCAGGCCCGCTCATGTCAGTACCCATTTCCGCACAAGAACTCTGAGTACCCCAAGACTCCCCTGGGCTTGCTGGGCCACACTCAGACCCGTAGGCCCTTCAGTGTGCCCCTTTTTAGGCCGAGTGAAAGATAACAAACGGCACTCTTTCTTGGGAAAGCTAGATTTCCTCAGCTCACCATCAGCCTCAGGGACACGGTTCTAGCAAGGCCAGCAAACCATGGAAGTCGGCCTCATCACTCGATTCTCAGCTGTACTGAGTAAAATTCTCTGCTTTGAAGTCCTTCGAGGACCTCATACCTGAAGTCACCGTATCTCAAGGAGAAAGGCAGCTTGCATTGCAACTTCCCCTACAGCAGAGTTTTGTGTGTAACACTTCAGGCTTTTGGGAGAGGCACAGGACCCTAGGAGTCCTGGGGCAGTCTTTCGTCGGAGCAGTTCGCTACACGCAGAGCACCTTATGTAGAAAAGTTGAATCAGGGAAGAGCCAGGGAGGTAGCTAGGTCTCTTTTGACCTGCCAGAAGCCAGAGACACTCACGCTGCGTGTCAACCTGGAGAGGGTGCCTGATGGGACTGGCCTTGTTTTCCCACCTTGAAAGCTCCTCTTATGCGCCTTGAAGCTCCCTGAAAAACACTGTGGTTGTCAGGCTTATACTCACGGCAGGCATGGCTGTGAGAGGGAAAAAGAGGTTACACGAAGAGACAGGGTATTTCAGTTTCTGAGTCAGAGCTAATCCTGTCTTGTTTTATAGCTAAAGGGAAACTCAAAGTGTGCCCTCGCTTCGAAGGAGGGCCCTGATATGCCATGTAGCGGAGTAGGCGTGCAACCGCTTCCATGAGGCCTTAGTCGCTCTCTTGCTTTAGTTGAACGCTAGTAAGGTATTCAGGACTCCTAGACCCCTCGCGGCAGCACTCGTTCCGTACCAGGACACTGAGTACTCCAAGGCTTCCCTGGGCTTGCTGGGCCACAGTCAGATGCGCAGGCCTGTCAGGGTGCCCATGGGTAGGCGGAGTGAAGGGTAACACGCCGCCCGCTTCACTCGGGGAGCTAGGTATCCCCAGCTACAGAAAGGTTTCATGAACACGATTCTAGAAAATCCAGCATACCATGGAAGTCGTCCTCATTCCCCTAGTCTGAGCTGTACTGAGAAAAACTCTCTGCTTACAAGTCCTTCTAGGACCTCATACCTGAAGTCACCGTATCTCAAGGTTAAAGGCAGCTTGCATTGCAACTTCCACTTCAGCACAGTTTTCTGTGGAACACTTCAGGCTTTTGGCAGAGGCACAGGACCCTAGGAGACCTAGGGCACTCTTTCGTCTAGGCAGTTCACTACACACAGAGCACCCTGTGTAGAAAAGCTGAATCGGGGAAGAGCCAGGGAGGTAGCTAGGTCTCTTTTGACCTGCCAGAAGCCAGAGACACTTATGCTGCGTGTCAACCTGGAGATGGTGCCTGATGGGACTGGCCTTGTTTTCCCACCTTGAAAGCTCCTCTTATGCGCCTTGAAGCTCCCTTAAAAACACGGTGGTTGTCAGCCTTATACTCACGGGCAGGCATGGCTGTGAGAGGGAACAACAGGGTTCACGAAGAGACAGGGTATCCCAGTTTCTCGGTCAGAGCTCATCCTGTTCTGTTCTATAGCTAAAGGGAATCTCAAAGTGAGGCCTAGCTTCGAAGGAGGGCCCTGATATGCCATGCAGCAGGGTAGGAGTGCGCAGCTTCCATGAGGCCTTAGTCGCACTTCTGCATTAGTTTCACGGTACTAATCTTCTCAGGACTCCTGCTCCCTTGCGTCTGCACCCGTTACCGTACAAAGACACTGAGTACGCCCCCCCACCCCCCAGGCTCCCCTGAGTTGAAGATCAACATTCAGACACGTAGGCCCTTCGGAGTACCCGTGTCTGTGCCGAGTGAAGGGCAGCATGATGCACGCTCCCTCGGGGAGCTCGATTCCCTCAGCTCACCAACAGCCTCAGGAACACGGTTGTAGTAGGTGCAGCATGCCATGCAAGTCTGCCTGCTTACAGTAGTCCGAGCTGTACTGAGGAAAACTCTTTGCTTACAATTCCTTCTACCAGCTCCTAGCTGAAGTCAACCAACCTCTAGGCGAAAGTCGGCTTGTGGTCCAAGTGCAACTAGAGCACGCTTTCTGGTGGAACGCCGCAGGCTTTTGGAAGATGCCCAGGAGCCCAGGACACCTCGGGAATTCTTTCCTTGAGGCAGTTCGCTACACGCAGAACACCCTGCATAGAAAAGTTGATTCTCCAAGAACCCAGTGAGGAGCTAGGTCTCTTTTGACCTGCTAGAAACCACAGATGCTTCTTCTGCGTGTCAACCTGGAAATGGCGGCCTTAGGAGACAAGCCTTGTTTTCCCGTCTTGAAAGCTCCATTCATGCGGCCTTGAAGCTCCCTGAAAAACACTGTGGTTGTCGGACTTGTCCTCACGCCAGGCATGGCTCTGGAAGACAAGGAGTTTTCTCGAAAGGAAGAGGGTGCTTCCAGGCCCTGGTGGGGAGCATATCCTGCCCTGCACCAGAGCGAAGGGGAATCTCAACGTGCACCCTACCCTCGACCCAGGGCTCTGATTTGCCCTCCAGTAGGGTAGTTGTGCAGCATTTTCCTTGAGGCCTTAGTCGCAGTTCTGCATTAGTTTAAAGGTACTAATCTTCTCAGGACTCCAGGCCCGCTCATGTCAGTACCCATTTCCGCACAAGAACTCTGAGTACCCCAAGACTCCCCTGGGCTTGCTGGGCCACACTCAGACCCGTAGGCCCTTCAGTGTGCCCCTTTTTAGGCCGAGTGAAAGATAACAAACTGCACTCTTTCTTGGGAAAGCTAGATTTCCTCAGCTCACCATCAGCCTCAGGGACACGGTTCTAGCAAGGCCAGCAAACCATGGAAGTCGGCCTCATCACTCGATTCTCAGCTGTACTGAGTAAAATTCTCTGCTTTGAAGTCCTTCGAGGACCTCATACCTGAAGTCACCGTATCTCAAGGAGAAAGGCAGCTTGCATTGCAACTTCCCCTACAGCAGAGTTTTGTGTGTAACACTTCAGGCTTTTGGGAGAGGCACAGGACCCTAGGAGTCCTGGGGCAGTCTTTCGTCGGAGCAGTTCGCTACACGCAGAGCACCTTATGTAGAAAAGTTGAATCAGGGAAGAGCCAGGGAGGTAGCTAGGTCTCTTTTGACCTGCCAGAAGCCAGAGACACTCACGCTGCGTGTCAACCTGGAGAGGGTGCCTGATGGGACTGGCCTTGTTTTCCCACCTTGAAAGCTCCTCTTATGCGCCTTGAAGCTCCCTGAAAAACACTGTGGTTGTCAGGCTTATACTCACGGCAGGCATGGCTGTGAGAGGGAAAAAGAGGTTACACGAAGAGACAGGGTATTTCAGTTTCTGAGTCAGAGCTAATCCTGTCTTGTTTTATAGCTAAAGGGAAACTCAAAGTGTGCCCTCGCTTCGAAGGAGGGCCCTGATATGCCATGTAGCGGAGTAGGCGTGCAACCGCTTCCATGAGGCCTTAGTCGCTCTCTTGCTTTAGTTGAACGCTAGTAAGGTATTCAGGACTCCTAGACCCCTCGCGGCAGCACTCGTTCCGTACCAGGACACTGAGTACTCCAAGGCTTCCCTGGGCTTGCTGGGCCACAGTCAGATGCGCAGGCCTGTCAGGGTGCCCATGGGTAGGCGGAGTGAAGGGTAACACGCCGCCCGCTTCACTCGGGGAGCTAGGTATCCCCAGCTACAGAAAGGTTTCATGAACACGATTCTAGAAAATCCAGCATACCATGGAAGTCGTCCTCATTCCCCTAGTCTGAGCTGTACTGAGAAAAACTCTCTGCTTACAAGTCCTTCTAGGACCTCATACCTGAAGTCACCGTATCTCAAGGTTAAAGGCAGCTTGCATTGCAACTTCCACTTCAGCACAGTTTTCTGTGGAACACTTCAGGCTTTTGGCAGAGGCACAGGACCCTAGGAGACCTAGGGCACTCTTTCGTCTAGGCAGTTCACTACACACAGAGCACCCTGTGTAGAAAAGCTGAATCGGGGAAGAGCCAGGGAGGTAGCTAGGTCTCTTTTGACCTGCCAGAAGCCAGAGACACTTATGCTGCGTGTCAACCTGGAGATGGTGCCTGATGGGACTGGCCTTGTTTTCCCACCTTGAAAGCTCCTCTTATGCGCCTTGAAGCTCCCTTAAAAACACGGTGGTTGTCAGCCTTATACTCACGGGCAGGCATGGCTGTGAGAGGGAACAACAGGGTTCACGAAGAGACAGGGTATCCCAGTTTCTCGGTCAGAGCTCATCCTGTTCTGTTCTATAGCTAAAGGGAATCTCAAAGTGAGGCCTAGCTTCGAAGGAGGGCCCTGATATGCCATGCAGCAGGGTAGGAGTGCGCAGCTTCCATGAGGCCTTAGTCGCACTTCTGCATTAGTTTCACGGTACTAATCTTCTCAGGACTCCTGCTCCCTTGCGTCTGCACCCGTTACCGTACAAAGACACTGAGTACGCCCCCCCACCCCCCAGGCTCCCCTGAGTTGAAGATCAACATTCAGACACGTAGGCCCTTCGGAGTACCCGTGTCTGTGCCGAGTGAAGGGCAGCATGATGCACGCTCCCTCGGGGAGCTCGATTCCCTCAGCTCACCAACAGCCTCAGGAACACGGTTGTAGTAGGTGCAGCATGCCATGCAAGTCTGCCTGCTTACAGTAGTCCGAGCTGTACTGAGGAAAACTCTTTGCTTACAATTCCTTCTACCAGCTCCTAGCTGAAGTCAACCAACCTCTAGGCGAAAGTCGGCTTGTGGTCCAAGTGCAACTAGAGCACGCTTTCTGGTGGAACGCCGCAGGCTTTTGGAAGATGCCCAGGAGCCCAGGACACCTCGGGAATTCTTTCCTTGAGGCAGTTCGCTACACGCAGAACACCCTGCATAGAAAAGTTGATTCTCCAAGAACCCAGTGAGGAGCTAGGTCTCTTTTGACCTGCTAGAAACCACAGATGCTTCTTCTGCGTGTCAACCTGGAAATGGCGGCCTTAGGAGACAAGCCTTGTTTTCCCGTCTTGAAAGCTCCATTCATGCGGCCTTGAAGCTCCCTGAAAAACACTGTGGTTGTCGGACTTGTCCTCACGCCAGGCATGGCTCTGGAAGACAAGGAGTTTTCTCGAAAGGAAGAGGGTGCTTCCAGGCCCTGGTGGGGAGCATATCCTGCCCTGCACCAGAGCGAAGGGGAATCTCAACGTGCACCCTACCCTCGACCCAGGGCTCTGATTTGCCCTCCAGTAGGGTAGTTGTGCAGCATTTTCCTTGAGGCCTTAGTCGCAGTTCTGCATTAGTTTAAAGGTACTAATCTTCTCAGGACTCCAGGCCCGCTCATGTCAGTACCCATTTCCGCACAAGAACTCTGAGTACCCCAAGACTCCCCTGGGCTTGCTGGGCCACACTCAGACCCGTAGGCCCTTCAGTGTGCCCCTTTTTAGGCCGAGTGAAAGATAACAAACTGCACTCTTTCTTGGGAAAGCTAGATTTCCTCAGCTCACCATCAGCCTCAGGGACACGGTTCTAGCAAGGCCAGCAAACCATGGAAGTCGGCCTCATCACTCGATTCTCAGCTGTACTGAGTAAAATTCTCTGCTTTGAAGTCCTTCGAGGACCTCATACCTGAAGTCACCGTATCTCAAGGAGAAAGGCAGCTTGCATTGCAACTTCCCCTACAGCAGAGTTTTGTGTGTAACACTTCAGGCTTTTGGGAGAGGCACAGGACCCTAGGAGTCCTGGGGCAGTCTTTCGTCGGAGCAGTTCGCTACACGCAGAGCACCTTATGTAGAAAAGTTGAATCAGGGAAGAGCCAGGGAGGTAGCTAGGTCTCTTTTGACCTGCCAGAAGCCAGAGACACTCACGCTGCGTGTCAACCTGGAGAGGGTGCCTGATGGGACTGGCCTTGTTTTCCCACCTTGAAAGCTCCTCTTATGCGCCTTGAAGCTCCCTGAAAAACACTGTGGTTGTCAGGCTTATACTCACGGCAGGCATGGCTGTGAGAGGGAAAAAGAGGTTACACGAAGAGACAGGGTATTTCAGTTTCTGAGTCAGAGCTAATCCTGTCTTGTTTTATAGCTAAAGGGAAACTCAAAGTGTGCCCTCGCTTCGAAGGAGGGCCCTGATATGCCATGTAGCGGAGTAGGCGTGCAACCGCTTCCATGAGGCCTTAGTCGCTCTCTTGCTTTAGTTGAACGCTAGTAAGGTATTCAGGACTCCTAGACCCCTCGCGGCAGCACTCGTTCCGTACCAGGACACTGAGTACTCCAAGGCTTCCCTGGGCTTGCTGGGCCACAGTCAGATGCGCAGGCCTGTCAGGGTGCCCATGGGTAGGCGGAGTGAAGGGTAACACGCCGCCCGCTTCACTCGGGGAGCTAGGTATCCCCAGCTACAGAAAGGTTTCATGAACACGATTCTAGAAAATCCAGCATACCATGGAAGTCGTCCTCATTCCCCTAGTCTGAGCTGTACTGAGAAAAACTCTCTGCTTACAAGTCCTTCTAGGACCTCATACCTGAAGTCACCGTATCTCAAGGTTAAAGGCAGCTTGCATTGCAACTTCCACTTCAGCACAGTTTTCTGTGGAACACTTCAGGCTTTTGGCAGAGGCACAGGACCCTAGGAGACCTAGGGCACTCTTTCGTCTAGGCAGTTCACTACACACAGAGCACCCTGTGTAGAAAAGCTGAATCGGGGAAGAGCCAGGGAGGTAGCTAGGTCTCTTTTGACCTGCCAGAAGCCAGAGACACTTATGCTGCGTGTCAACCTGGAGATGGTGCCTGATGGGACTGGCCTTGTTTTCCCACCTTGAAAGCTCCTCTTATGCGCCTTGAAGCTCCCTTAAAAACACGGTGGTTGTCAGCCTTATACTCACGGGCAGGCATGGCTGTGAGAGGGAACAACAGGGTTCACGAAGAGACAGGGTATCCCAGTTTCTCGGTCAGAGCTCATCCTGTTCTGTTCTATAGCTAAAGGGAATCTCAAAGTGAGGCCTAGCTTCGAAGGAGGGCCCTGATATGCCATGCAGCAGGGTAGGAGTGCGCAGCTTCCATGAGGCCTTAGTCGCACTTCTGCATTAGTTTCACGGTACTAATCTTCTCAGGACTCCTGCTCCCTTGCGTCTGCACCCGTTACCGTACAAAGACACTGAGTACGCCCCCCCACCCCCCAGGCTCCCCTGAGTTGAAGATCAACATTCAGACACGTAGGCCCTTCGGAGTACCCGTGTCTGTGCCGAGTGAAGGGCAGCATGATGCACGCTCCCTCGGGGAGCTCGATTCCCTCAGCTCACCAACAGCCTCAGGAACACGGTTGTAGTAGGTGCAGCATGCCATGCAAGTCTGCCTGCTTACAGTAGTCCGAGCTGTACTGAGGAAAACTCTTTGCTTACAATTCCTTCTACCAGCTCCTAGCTGAAGTCAACCAACCTCTAGGCGAAAGTCGGCTTGTGGTCCAAGTGCAACTAGAGCACGCTTTCTGGTGGAACGCCGCAGGCTTTTGGAAGATGCCCAGGAGCCCAGGACACCTCGGGAATTCTTTCCTTGAGGCAGTTCGCTACACGCAGAACACCCTGCATAGAAAAGTTGATTCTCCAAGAACCCAGTGAGGAGCTAGGTCTCTTTTGACCTGCTAGAAACCACAGATGCTTCTTCTGCGTGTCAACCTGGAAATGGCGGCCTTAGGAGACAAGCCTTGTTTTCCCGTCTTGAAAGCTCCATTCATGCGGCCTTGAAGCTCCCTGAAAAACACTGTGGTTGTCGGACTTGTCCTCACGCCAGGCATGGCTCTGGAAGACAAGGAGTTTTCTCGAAAGGAAGAGGGTGCTTCCAGGCCCTGGTGGGGAGCATATCCTGCCCTGCACCAGAGCGAAGGGGAATCTCAACGTGCACCCTACCCTCGACCCAGGGCTCTGATTTGCCCTCCAGTAGGGTAGTTGTGCAGCATTTTCCTTGAGGCCTTAGTCGCAGTTCTGCATTAGTTTAAAGGTACTAATCTTCTCAGGACTCCAGGCCCGCTCATGTCAGTACCCATTTCCGCACAAGAACTCTGAGTACCCCAAGACTCCCCTGGGCTTGCTGGGCCACACTCAGACCCGTAGGCCCTTCAGTGTGCCCCTTTTTAGGCCGAGTGAAAGATAACAAACTGCACTCTTTCTTGGGAAAGCTAGATTTCCTCAGCTCACCATCAGCCTCAGGGACACGGTTCTAGCAAGGCCAGCAAACCATGGAAGTCGGCCTCATCACTCGATTCTCAGCTGTACTGAGTAAAATTCTCTGCTTTGAAGTCCTTCGAGGACCTCATACCTGAAGTCACCGTATCTCAAGGAGAAAGGCAGCTTGCATTGCAACTTCCCCTACAGCAGAGTTTTGTGTGTAACACTTCAGGCTTTTGGGAGAGGCACAGGACCCTAGGAGTCCTGGGGCAGTCTTTCGTCGGAGCAGTTCGTTACACGCAGAGCACCTTATGTAGAAAAGTTGAATCAGGGAAGAGCCAGGGAGGTAGCTAGGTCTCTTTTGACCTGCCAGAAGCCAGAGACACTCACGCTGCGTGTCAACCTGGAGAGGGTGCCTGATGGGACTGGCCTTGTTTTCCCACCTTGAAAGCTCCTCTTATGCGCCTTGAAGCTCCCTGAAAAACACTGTGGTTGTCAGGCTTATACTCACGGCAGGCATGGCTGTGAGAGGGAAAAAGAGGTTACACGAAGAGACAGGGTATTTCAGTTTCTGAGTCAGAGCTAATCCTGTCTTGTTTTATAGCTAAAGGGAAACTCAAAGTGTGCCCTCGCTTCGAAGGAGGGCCCTGATATGCCATGTAGCGGAGTAGGCGTGCAACCGCTTCCATGAGGCCTTAGTCGCTCTCTTGCTTTAGTTGAACGCTAGTAAGGTATTCAGGACTCCTAGACCCCTCGCGGCAGCACTCGTTCCGTACCAGGACACTGAGTACTCCAAGGCTTCCCTGGGCTTGCTGGGCCACAGTCAGATGCGCAGGCCTGTCAGGGTGCCCATGGGTAGGCGGAGTGAAGGGTAACACGCCGCCCGCTTCACTCGGGGAGCTAGGTATCCCCAGCTACAGAAAGGTTTCATGAACACGATTCTAGAAAATCCAGCATACCATGGAAGTCGTCCTCATTCCCCTAGTCTGAGCTGTACTGAGAAAAACTCTCTGCTTACAAGTCCTTCTAGGACCTCATACCTGAAGTCACCGTATCTCAAGGTTAAAGGCAGCTTGCATTGCAACTTCCACTTCAGCACAGTTTTCTGTGGAACACTTCAGGCTTTTGGCAGAGGCACAGGACCCTAGGAGACCTAGGGCACTCTTTCGTCTAGGCAGTTCACTACACACAGAGCACCCTGTGTAGAAAAGCTGAATCGGGGAAGAGCCAGGGAGGTAGCTAGGTCTCTTTTGACCTGCCAGAAGCCAGAGACACTTATGCTGCGTGTCAACCTGGAGATGGTGCCTGATGGGACTGGCCTTGTTTTCCCACCTTGAAAGCTCCTCTTATGCGCCTTGAAGCTCCCTTAAAAACACGGTGGTTGTCAGCCTTATACTCACGGGCAGGCATGGCTGTGAGAGGGAACAACAGGGTTCACGAAGAGACAGGGTATCCCAGTTTCTCGGTCAGAGCTCATCCTGTTCTGTTCTATAGCTAAAGGGAATCTCAAAGTGAGGCCTAGCTTCGAAGGAGGGCCCTGATATGCCATGCAGCAGGGTAGGAGTGCGCAGCTTCCATGAGGCCTTAGTCGCACTTCTGCATTAGTTTCACGGTACTAATCTTCTCAGGACTCCTGCTCCCTTGCGTCTGCACCCGTTACCGTACAAAGACACTGAGTACGCCCCCCCCCCCCCAGGCTCCCCTGAGTTGAAGATCAACATTCAGACACGTAGGCCCTTCGGAGTACCCGTGTCTGTGCCGACTGAAGGGCAGCATGATGCACGCTCCCTCGGGGAGCTCGATTCCCTCAGCTCACCAACAGCCTCAGGAACACGGTTGTAGTAGGTGCAGCATGCCATGCAAGTCTGCCTGCTTACAGTAGTCCGAGCTGTACTGAGGAAAACTCTTTGCTTACAATTCCTTCTACCAGCTCCTAGCTGAAGTCAACCAACCTCTAGGCGAAAGTCGGCTTGTGGTCCAAGTGCAACTAGAGCACGCTTTCTGGTGGAACGCCGCAGGCTTTTGGAAGATGCCCAGGAGCCCAGGACACCTCGGGAATTCTTTCCTTGAGGCAGTTCGCTACACGCAGAACACCCTGCATAGAAAAGTTGATTCTCCAAGAACCCAGTGAGGAGCTAGGTCTCTTTTGACCTGCTAGAAACCACAGATGCTTCTTCTGCGTGTCAACCTGGAAATGGCGGCCTTAGGAGACAAGCCTTGTTTTCCCGTCTTGAAAGCTCCATTCATGCGGCCTTGAAGCTCCCTGAAAAACACTGTGGTTGTCGGACTTGTCCTCACGCCAGGCATGGCTCTGGAAGACAAGGAGTTTTCTCGAAAGAAAGAGGGTGCTTCCAGGCCCTGGTGGGGAGCATATCCTGCCCTGCACCAGAGCGAAGGGGAATCTCAACGTGCACCCTACCCTCGACCCAGGGCTCTGATTTGCCCTCCAGTAGGGTAGTTGTGCAGCATTTTCCTTGAGGCCTTAGTCGCAGTTCTGCATTAGTTTAAAGGTACTAATCTTCTCAGGACTCCAGGCCCGCTCATGTCAGTACCCATTTCCGCACAAGAACTCTGAGTACCCCAAGACTCCCCTGGGCTTGCTGGGCCACACTCAGACCCGTAGGCCCTTCAGTGTGCCCCTTTTTAGGCCGAGTGAAAGATAACAAACTGCACTCTTTCTTGGGAAAGCTAGATTTCCTCAGCTCACCATCAGCCTCAGGGACACGGTTCTAGCAAGGCCAGCAAACCATGGAAGTCGGCCTCATCACTCGATTCTCAGCTGTACTGAGTAAAATTCTCTGCTTTGAAGTCCTTCGAGGACCTCATACCTGAAGTCACCGTATCTCAAGGAGAAAGGCAGCTTGCATTGCAACTTCCCCTACAGCAGAGTTTTGTGTGTAACACTTCAGGCTTTTGGGAGAGGCACAGGACCCTAGGAGTCCTGGGGCAGTCTTTCGTCGGAGCAGTTCGCTACACGCAGAGCACCTTATGTAGAAAAGTTGAATCAGGGAAGAGCCAGGGAGGTAGCTAGGTCTCTTTTGACCTGCCAGAAGCCAGAGACACTCACGCTGCGTGTCAACCTGGAGAGGGTGCCTGATGGGACTGGCCTTGTTTTCCCACCTTGAAAGCTCCTCTTATGCGCCTTGAAGCTCCCTGAAAAACACTGTGGTTGTCAGGCTTATACTCACGGCAGGCATGGCTGTGAGAGGGAAAAAGAGGTTACACGAAGAGACAGGGTATTTCAGTTTCTGAGTCAGAGCTAATCCTGTCTTGTTTTATAGCTAAAGGGAAACTCAAAGTGTGCCCTCGCTTCGAAGGAGGGCCCTGATATGCCATGTAGCGGAGTAGGCGTGCAACCGCTTCCATGAGGCCTTAGTCGCTCTCTTGCTTTAGTTGAACGCTAGTAAGGTATTCAGGACTCCTAGACCCCTCGCGGCAGCACTCGTTCCGTACCAGGACACTGAGTACTCCAAGGCTTCCCTGGGCTTGCTGGGCCACAGTCAGATGCGCAGGCCTGTCAGGGTGCCCATGGGTAGGCGGAGTGAAGGGTAACACGCTGCCCGCTTCACTCGGGGAGCTAGGTATCCCCAGCTACAGAAAGGTTTCATGAACACGATTCTAGAAAATCCAGCATACCATGGAAGTCGTCCTCATTCCCCTAGTCTGAGCTGTACTGAGAAAAACTCTCTGCTTACAAGTCCTTCTAGGACCTCATACCTGAAGTCACCGTATCTCAAGGTTAAAGGCAGCTTGCATTGCAACTTCCACTTCAGCACAGTTTTCTGTGGAACACTTCAGGCTTTTGGCAGAGGCACAGGACCCTAGGAGACCTAGGGCACTCTTTCGTCTAGGCAGTTCACTACACACAGAGCACCCTGTGTAGAAAAGCTGAATCGGGGAAGAGCCAGGGAGGTAGCTAGGTCTCTTTTGACCTGCCAGAAGCCAGAGACACTTATGCTGCGTGTCAACCTGGAGATGGTGCCTGATGGGACTGGCCTTGTTTTCCCACCTTGAAAGCTCCTCTTATGCGCCTTGAAGCTCCCTTAAAAACACGGTGGTTGTCAGCCTTATACTCACGGGCAGGCATGGCTGTGAGAGGGAACAACAGGGTTCACGAAGAGACAGGGTATCCCAGTTTCTCGGTCAGAGCTCATCCTGTTCTGTTCTATAGCTAAAGGGAATCTCAAAGTGAGGCCTAGCTTCGAAGGAGGGCCCTGATATGCCATGCAGCAGGGTAGGAGTGCGCAGCTTCCATGAGGCCTTAGTCGCACTTCTGCATTAGTTTCACGGTACTAATCTTCTCAGGACTCCTGCTCCCTTGCGTCTGCACCCGTTACCGTACAAAGACACTGAGTACGCCCCCCCCCCCCCAGGCTCCCCTGAGTTGAAGATCAACATTCAGACACGTAGGCCCTTCGGAGTACCCGTGTCTGTGCCGACTGAAGGGCAGCATGATGCACGCTCCCTCGGGGAGCTCGATTCCCTCAGCTCACCAACAGCCTCAGGAACACGGTTGTAGTTGGTGCAGCATGCCATGCAAGTCTGCCTGCTTACAGTAGTCCGAGCTGTACTGAGGAAAACCCTTTGCTTACAATTCCTTCTACCAGCTCCTAGCTGAAGTCAACCAACCTCTAGGCGAAAGTCGGCTTGTGGTCCAAGTGCAACTAGAGCACGCTTTCTGGTGGAACGCCGCAGGCTTTTGGAAGATGCCCAGGAGCCCAGGACACCTCGGGAATTCTTTCCTTGAGGCAGTTCGCTACACGCAGAACACCCTGCATAGAAAAGTTGATTCTCCAAGAACCCAGTGAGGAGCTAGGTCTCTTTTGACCTGCTAGAAACCACAGATGCTTCTTCTGCGTGTCAACCTGGAAATGGCGGCCTTAGGAGACAAGCCTTGTTTTCCCGTCTTGAAAGCTCCATTCATGCGGCCTTGAAGCTCCCTGAAAAACACTGTGGTTGTCGGACTTGTCCTCACGCCAGGCATGGCTCTGGAAGACAAGGAGTTTTCTCGAAAGGAAGAGGGTGCTTCCAGGCCCTGGTGGGGAGCATATCCTGCCCTGCACCAGAGCGAAGGGGAATCTCAACGTGCACCCTACCCTCGACCCAGGGCTCTGATTTGCCCTCCAGTAGGGTAGTTGTGCAGCATTTTCCTTGAGGCCTTAGTCGCAGTTCTGCATTAGTTTAAAGGTACTAATCTTCTCAGGACTCCAGGCCCGCTCATGTCAGTACCCATTTCCGCACAAGAACTCTGAGTACCCCAAGACTCCCCTGGGCTTGCTGGGCCACACTCAGACCCGTAGGCCCTTCAGTGTGCCCCTTTTTAGGCCGAGTGAAAGATAACAAACGGCACTCTTTCTTGGGAAAGCTAGATTTCCTCAGCTCACCATCAGCCTCAGGGACACGGTTCTAGCAAGGCCAGCAAACCATGGAAGTCGGCCTCATCACTCGATTCTCAGCTGTACTGAGTAAAATTCTCTGCTTTGAAGTCCTTCGAGGACCTCATACCTGAAGTCACCGTATCTCAAGGAGAAAGGCAGCTTGCATTGCAACTTCCCCTACAGCAGAGTTTTGTGTGTAACACTTCAGGCTTTTGGGAGAGGCACAGGACCCTAGGAGTCCTGGGGCAGTCTTTCGTCGGAGCAGTTCGCTACACGCAGAGCACCTTATGTAGAAAAGTTGAATCAGGGAAGAGCCAGGGAGGTAGCTAGGTCTCTTTTGACCTGCCAGAAGCCAGAGACACTCACGCTGCGTGTCAACCTGGAGAGGGTGCCTGATGGGACTGGCCTTGTTTTCCCACCTTGAAAGCTCCTCTTATGCGCCTTGAAGCTCCCTGAAAAACACTGTGGTTGTCAGGCTTATACTCACGGCAGGCATGGCTGTGAGAGGGAAAAAGAGGTTACACGAAGAGACAGGGTATTTCAGTTTCTGAGTCAGAGCTAATCCTGTCTTGTTTTATAGCTAAAGGGAAACTCAAAGTGTGCCCTCGCTTCGAAGGAGGGCCCTGATATGCCATGTAGCGGAGTAGGCGTGCAACCGCTTCCATGAGGCCTTAGTCGCTCTCTTGCTTTAGTTGAACGCTAGTAAGGTATTCAGGACTCCTAGACCCCTCGCGGCAGCACTCGTTCCGTACCAGGACACTGAGTACTCCAAGGCTTCCCTGGGCTTGCTGGGCCACAGTCAGATGCGCAGGCCTGTCAGGGTGCCCATGGGTAGGCGGAGTGAAGGGTAACACGCCGCCCGCTTCACTCGGGGAGCTAGGTATCCCCAGCTACAGAAAGGTTTCATGAACACGATTCTAGAAAATCCAGCATACCATGGAAGTCGTCCTCATTCCCCTAGTCTGAGCTGTACTGAGAAAAACTCTCTGCTTACAAGTCCTTCTAGGACCTCATACCTGAAGTCACCGTATCTCAAGGTTAAAGGCAGCTTGCATTGCAACTTCCACTTCAGCACAGTTTTCTGTGGAACACTTCAGGCTTTTGGCAGAGGCACAGGACCCTAGGAGACCTAGGGCACTCTTTCGTCTAGGCAGTTCACTACACACAGAGCACCCTGTGTAGAAAAGCTGAATCGGGGAAGAGCCAGGGAGGTAGCTAGGTCTCTTTTGACCTGCCAGAAGCCAGAGACACTTATGCTGCGTGTCAACCTGGAGATGGTGCCTGATGGGACTGGCCTTGTTTTCCCACCTTGAAAGCTCCTCTTATGCGCCTTGAAGCTCCCTTAAAAACACGGTGGTTGTCAGCCTTATACTCACGGGCAGGCATGGCTGTGAGAGGGAACAACAGGGTTCACGAAGAGACAGGGTATCCCAGTTTCTCGGTCAGAGCTCATCCTGTTCTGTTCTATAGCTAAAGGGAATCTCAAAGTGAGGCCTAGCTTCGAAGGAGGGCCCTGATATGCCATGCAGCAGGGTAGGAGTGCGCAGCTTCCATGAGGCCTTAGTCGCACTTCTGCATTAGTTTCACGGTACTAATCTTCTCAGGACTCCTGCTCCCTTGCGTCTGCACCCGTTACCGTACAAAGACACTGAGTACGCCCCCCCCCCCCAGGCTCCCCTGAGTTGAAGATCAACATTCAGACACGTAGGCCCTTCGGAGTACCCGTGTCTGTGCCGACTGAAGGGCAGCATGATGCACGCTCCCTCGGGGAGCTCGATTCCCTCAGCTCACCAACAGCCTCAGGAACACGGTTGTAGTTGGTGCAGCATGCCATGCAAGTCTGCCTGCTTACAGTAGTCCGAGCTGTACTGAGGAAAACCCTTTGCTTACAATTCCTTCTACCAGCTCCTAGCTGAAGTCAACCAACCTCTAGGCGAAAGTCGGCTTGTGGTCCAAGTGCAACTAGAGCACGCTTTCTGGTGGAACGCCGCAGGCTTTTGGAAGATGCCCAGGAGCCCAGGACACCTCGGGAATTCTTTCCTTGAGGCAGTTCGCTACACGCAGAACACCCTGCATAGAAAAGTTGATTCTCCAAGAACCCAGTGAGGAGCTAGGTCTCTTTTGACCTGCTAGAAACCACAGATGCTTCTTCTGCGTGTCAACCTGGAAATGGCGGCCTTAGGAGACAAGCCTTGTTTTCCCGTCTTGAAAGCTCCATTCATGCGGCCTTGAAGCTCCCTGAAAAACACTGTGGTTGTCGGACTTGTCCTCACGCCAGGCATGGCTCTGGAAGACAAGGAGTTTTCTCGAAAGGAAGAGGGTGCTTCCAGGCCCTGGTGGGGAGCATATCCTGCCCTGCACCAGAGCGAAGGGGAATCTCAACGTGCACCCTACCCTCGACCCAGGGCTCTGATTTGCCCTCCAGTAGGGTAGTTGTGCAGCATTTTCCTTGAGGCCTTAGTCGCAGTTCTGCATTAGTTTAAAGGTACTAATCTTCTCAGGACTCCAGGCCCGCTCATGTCAGTACCCATTTCCGCACAAGAACTCTGAGTACCCCAAGACTCCCCTGGGCTTGCTGGGCCACACTCAGACCCGTAGGCCCTTCAGTGTGCCCCTTTTTAGGCCGAGTGAAAGATAACAAACGGCACTCTTTCTTGGGAAAGCTAGATTTCCTCAGCTCACCATCAGCCTCAGGGACACGGTTCTAGCAAGGCCAGCAAACCATGGAAGTCGGCCTCATCACTCGATTCTCAGCTGTACTGAGTAAAATTCTCTGCTTTGAAGTCCTTCGAGGACCTCATACCTGAAGTCACCGTATCTCAAGGAGAAAGGCAGCTTGCATTGCAACTTCCCCTACAGCAGAGTTTTGTGTGTAACACTTCAGGCTTTTGGGAGAGGCACAGGACCCTAGGAGTCCTGGGGCAGTCTTTCGTCGGAGCAGTTCGCTACACGCAGAGCACCTTATGTAGAAAAGTTGAATCAGGGAAGAGCCAGGGAGGTAGCTAGGTCTCTTTTGACCTGCCAGAAGCCAGAGACACTCACGCTGCGTGTCAACCTGGAGAGGGTGCCTGATGGGACTGGCCTTGTTTTCCCACCTTGAAAGCTCCTCTTATGCGCCTTGAAGCTCCCTGAAAAACACTGTGGTTGTCAGGCTTATACTCACGGCAGGCATGGCTGTGAGAGGGAAAAAGAGGTTACACGAAGAGACAGGGTATTTCAGTTTCTGAGTCAGAGCTAATCCTGTCTTGTTTTATAGCTAAAGGGAAACTCAAAGTGTGCCCTCGCTTCGAAGGAGGGCCCTGATATGCCATGTAGCGGAGTAGGCGTGCAACCGCTTCCATGAGGCCTTAGTCGCTCTCTTGCTTTAGTTGAACGCTAGTAAGGTATTCAGGACTCCTAGACCCCTCGCGGCAGCACTCGTTCCGTACCAGGACACTGAGTACTCCAAGGCTTCCCTGGGCTTGCTGGGCCACAGTCAGATGCGCAGGCCTGTCAGGGTGCCCATGGGTAGGCGGAGTGAAGGGTAACACGCTGCCCGCTTCACTCGGGGAGCTAGGTATCCCCAGCTACAGAAAGGTTTCATGAACACGATTCTAGAAAATCCAGCATACCATGGAAGTCGTCCTCATTCCCCTAGTCTGAGCTGTACTGAGAAAAACTCTCTGCTTACAAGTCCTTCTAGGACCTCATACCTGAAGTCACCGTATCTCAAGGTTAAAGGCAGCTTGCATTGCAACTTCCACTTCAGCACAGTTTTCTGTGGAACACTTCAGGCTTTTGGCAGAGGCACAGGACCCTAGGAGACCTAGGGCACTCTTTCGTCTAGGCAGTTCACTACACACAGAGCACCCTGTGTAGAAAAGCTGAATCGGGGAAGAGCCAGGGAGGTAGCTAGGTCTCTTTTGACCTGCCAGAAGCCAGAGACACTTATGCTGCGTGTCAACCTGGAGATGGTGCCTGATGGGACTGGCCTTGTTTTCCCACCTTGAAAGCTCCTCTTATGCGCCTTGAAGCTCCCTTAAAAACACGGTGGTTGTCAGCCTTATACTCACGGGCAGGCATGGCTGTGAGAGGGAACAACAGGGTTCACGAAGAGACAGGGTATCCCAGTTTCTCGGTCAGAGCTCATCCTGTTCTGTTCTATAGCTAAAGGGAATCTCAAAGTGAGGCCTAGCTTCGAAGGAGGGCCCTGATATGCCATGCAGCAGGGTAGGAGTGCGCAGCTTCCATGAGGCCTTAGTCGCACTTCTGCATTAGTTTCACGGTACTAATCTTCTCAGGACTCCTGCTCCCTTGCGTCTGCACCCGTTACCGTACAAAGACACTGAGTACGCCCCCCCCCCCAGGCTCCCCTGAGTTGAAGATCAACATTCAGACACGTAGGCCCTTCGGAGTACCCGTGTCTGTGCCGACTGAAGGGCAGCATGATGCACGCTCCCTCGGGGAGCTCGATTCCCTCAGCTCACCAACAGCCTCAGGAACACGGTTGTAGTAGGTGCAGCATGCCATGCAAGTCTGCCTGCTTACAGTAGTCCGAGCTGTACTGAGGAAAACTCTTTGCTTACAATTCCTTCTACCAGCTCCTAGCTGAAGTCAACCAACCTCTAGGCGAAAGTCGGCTTGTGGTCCAAGTGCAACTAGAGCACGCTTTCTGGTGGAACGCCGCAGGCTTTTGGAAGATGCCCAGGAGCCCAGGACACCTCGGGAATTCTTTCCTTGAGGCAGTTCGCTACACGCAGAACACCCTGCATAGAAAAGTTGATTCTCCAAGAACCCAGTGAGGAGCTAGGTCTCTTTTGACCTGCTAGAAACCACAGATGCTTCTTCTGCGTGTCAACCTGGAAATGGCGGCCTTAGGAGACAAGCCTTGTTTTCCCGTCTTGAAAGCTCCATTCATGCGGCCTTGAAGCTCCCTGAAAAACACTGTGGTTGTCGGACTTGTCCTCACGCCAGGCATGGCTCTGGAAGACAAGGAGTTTTCTCGAAAGAAAGAGGGTGCTTCCAGGCCCTGGTGGGGAGCATATCCTGCCCTGCACCAGAGCGAAGGGGAATCTCAACGTGCACCCTACCCTCGACCCAGGGCTCTGATTTGCCCTCCAGTAGGGTAGTTGTGCAGCATTTTCCTTGAGGCCTTAGTCGCAGTTCTGCATTAGTTTAAAGGTACTAATCTTCTCAGGACTCCAGGCCCGCTCATGTCAGTACCCATTTCCGCACAAGAACTCTGAGTACCCCAAGACTCCCCTGGGCTTGCTGGGCCACACTCAGACCCGTAGGCCCTTCAGTGTGCCCCTTTTTAGGCCGAGTGAAAGATAACAAACGGCACTCTTTCTTGGGAAAGCTAGATTTCCTCAGCTCACCATCAGCCTCAGGGACACGGTTCTAGCAAGGCCAGCAAACCATGGAAGTCGGCCTCATCACTCGATTCTCAGCTGTACTGAGTAAAATTCTCTGCTTTGAAGTCCTTCGAGGACCTCATACCTGAAGTCACCGTATCTCAAGGAGAAAGGCAGCTTGCATTGCAACTTCCCCTACAGCAGAGTTTTGTGTGTAACACTTCAGGCTTTTGGGAGAGGCACAGGACCCTAGGAGTCCTGGGGCAGTCTTTCGTCGGAGCAGTTCGCTACACGCAGAGCACCTTATGTAGAAAAGTTGAATCAGGGAAGAGCCAGGGAGGTAGCTAGGTCTCTTTTGACCTGCCAGAAGCCAGAGACACTCACGCTGCGTGTCAACCTGGAGAGGGTGCCTGATGGGACTGGCCTTGTTTTCCCACCTTGAAAGCTCCTCTTATGCGCCTTGAAGCTCCCTGAAAAACACTGTGGTTGTCAGGCTTATACTCACGGCAGGCATGGCTGTGAGAGGGAAAAAGAGGTTACACGAAGAGACAGGGTATTTCAGTTTCTGAGTCAGAGCTAATCCTGTCTTGTTTTATAGCTAAAGGGAAACTCAAAGTGTGCCCTCGCTTCGAAGGAGGGCCCTGATATGCCATGTAGCGGAGTAGGCGTGCAACCGCTTCCATGAGGCCTTAGTCGCTCTCTTGCTTTAGTTGAACGCTAGTAAGGTATTCAGGACTCCTAGACCCCTCGCGGCAGCACTCGTTCCGTACCAGGACACTGAGTACTCCAAGGCTTCCCTGGGCTTGCTGGGCCACAGTCAGATGCGCAGGCCTGTCAGGGTGCCCATGGGTAGGCGGAGTGAAGGGTAACACGCTGCCCGCTTCACTCGGGGAGCTAGGTATCCCCAGCTACAGAAAGGTTTCATGAACACGATTCTAGAAAATCCAGCATACCATGGAAGTCGTCCTCATTCCCCTAGTCTGAGCTGTACTGAGAAAAACTCTCTGCTTACAAGTCCTTCTAGGACCTCATACCTGAAGTCACCGTATCTCAAGGTTAAAGGCAGCTTGCATTGCAACTTCCACTTCAGCACAGTTTTCTGTGGAACACTTCAGGCTTTTGGCAGAGGCACAGGACCCTAGGAGACCTAGGGCACTCTTTCGTCTAGGCAGTTCACTACACACAGAGCACCCTGTGTAGAAAAGCTGAATCGGGGAAGAGCCAGGGAGGTAGCTAGGTCTCTTTTGACCTGCCAGAAGCCAGAGACACTTATGCTGCGTGTCAACCTGGAGATGGTGCCTGATGGGACTGGCCTTGTTTTCCCACCTTGAAAGCTCCGCTTATGCGCCTTGAAGCTCCCTTAAAAACACGGTGGTTGTCAGCCTTATACTCACGGGCAGGCATGGCTGTGAGAGGGAACAACAGGGTTCACGAAGAGACAGGGTATCCCAGTTTCTCGGTCAGAGCTCATCCTGTTCTGTTCTATAGCTAAAGGGAATCTCAAAGTGAGGCCTAGCTTCGAAGGAGGGCCCTGATATGCCATGCAGCAGGGTAGGAGTGCGCAGCTTCCATGAGGCCTTAGTCGCACTTCTGCATTAGTTTCACGGTACTAATCTTCTCAGGACTCCTGCTCCCTTGCGTCTGCACCCGTTACCGTACAAAGACACTGAGTACGCCCCCCCCCCCAGGCTCCCCTGAGTTGAAGATCAACATTCAGACACGTAGGCCCTTCGGAGTACCCGTGTCTGTGCCGACTGAAGGGCAGCATGATGCACGCTCCCTCGGGGAGCTCGATTCCCTCAGCTCACCAACAGCCTCAGGAACACGGTTGTAGTAGGTGCAGCATGCCATGCAAGTCTGCCTGCTTACAGTAGTCCGAGCTGTACTGAGGAAAACTCTTTGCTTACAATTCCTTCTACCAGCTCCTAGCTGAAGTCAACCAACCTCTAGGCGAAAGTCGGCTTGTGGTCCAAGTGCAACTAGAGCACGCTTTCTGGTGGAACGCCGCAGGCTTTTGGAAGATGCCCAGGAGCCCAGGACACCTCGGGAATTCTTTCCTTGAGGCAGTTCGCTACACGCAGAACACCCTGCATAGAAAAGTTGATTCTCCAAGAACCCAGTGAGGAGCTAGGTCTCTTTTGACCTGCTAGAAACCACGGATGCTTCTTTTGCGTGTCAACCTGGAAATGGCGGCCTTAGGAGACAAGCCTTGTTTTCCCGTCTTGAAAGCTCCATTCATGCGGCCTTGAAGCTCCCTGAAAAACACTGTGGTTGTCGGACTTGTCCTCACGCCAGGCATGGCTCTGGAAGACAAGGAGTTTTCTCGAAAGGAAGAGGGTGCTTCCAGGCCCTGGTGGGGAGCATATCCTGCCCTGCACCAGAGCGAAGGGGAATCTCAACGTGCACCCTACCCTCGACCCAGGGCTCTGATTTGCCCTCCAGTAGGGTAGTTGTGCAGCATTTTCCTTGAGGCCTTAGTCGCAGTTCTGCATTAGTTTAAAGGTACTAATCTTCTCAGGACTCCAGGCCCGCTCATGTCAGTACCCATTTCCGCACAAGAACTCTGAGTACCCCAAGACTCCCCTGGGCTTGCTGGGCCACACTCAGACCCGTAGGCCCTTCAGTGTGCCCCTTTTTAGGCCGAGTGAAAGATAACAAACTGCACTCTTTCTTGGGAAAGCTAGATTTCCTCAGCTCACCATCAGCCTCAGGGACACGGTTCTAGCAAGGCCAGCAAACCATGGAAGTCGGCCTCATCACTCGATTCTCAGCTGTACTGAGTAAAATTCTCTGCTTTGAAGTCCTTCGAGGACCTCATACCTGAAGTCACCGTATCTCAAGGAGAAAGGCAGCTTGCATTGCAACTTCCCCTACAGCAGAGTTTTGTGTGTAACACTTCAGGCTTTTGGGAGAGGCACAGGACCCTAGGAGTCCTGGGGCAGTCTTTCGTCGGAGCAGTTCGCTACACGCAGAGCACCTTATGTAGAAAAGTTGAATCAGGGAAGAGCCAGGGAGGTAGCTAGGTCTCTTTTGACCTGCCAGAAGCCAGAGACACTCACGCTGCGTGTCAACCTGGAGAGGGTGCCTGATGGGACTGGCCTTGTTTTCCCACCTTGAAAGCTCCTCTTATGCGCCTTGAAGCTCCCTGAAAAACACTGTGGTTGTCAGGCTTATACTCACGGCAGGCATGGCTGTGAGAGGGAAAAAGAGGTTACACGAAGAGACAGGGTATTTCAGTTTCTGAGTCAGAGCTAATCCTGTCTTGTTTTATAGCTAAAGGGAAACTCAAAGTGTGCCCTCGCTTCGAAGGAGGGCCCTGATATGCCATGTAGCGGAGTAGGCGTGCAACCGCTTCCATGAGGCCTTAGTCGCTCTCTTGCTTTAGTTGAACGCTAGTAAGGTATTCAGGACTCCTAGACCCCTCGCGGCAGCACTCGTTCCGTACCAGGACACTGAGTACTCCAAGGCTTCCCTGGGCTTGCTGGGCCACAGTCAGATGCGCAGGCCTGTCAGGGTGCCCATGGGTAGGCGGAGTGAAGGGTAACACGCTGCCCGCTTCACTCGGGGAGCTAGGTATCCCCAGCTACAGAAAGGTTTCATGAACACGATTCTAGAAAATCCAGCATACCATGGAAGTCGTCCTCATTCCCCTAGTCTGAGCTGTACTGAGAAAAACTCTCTGCTTACAAGTCCTTCTAGGACCTCATACCTGAAGTCACCGTATCTCAAGGTTAAAGGCAGCTTGCATTGCAACTTCCACTTCAGCACAGTTTTCTGTGGAACACTTCAGGCTTTTGGCAGAGGCACAGGACCCTAGGAGACCTAGGGCACTCTTTCGTCTAGGCAGTTCACTACACACAGAGCACCCTGTGTAGAAAAGCTGAATCGGGGAAGAGCCAGGGAGGTAGCTAGGTCTCTTTTGACCTGCCAGAAGCCAGAGACACTTATGCTGCGTGTCAACCTGGAGATGGTGCCTGATGGGACTGGCCTTGTTTTCCCACCTTGAAAGCTCCTCTTATGCGCCTTGAAGCTCCCTTAAAAACACGGTGGTTGTCAGCCTTATACTCACGGGCAGGCATGGCTGTGAGAGGGAACAACAGGGTTCACGAAGAGACAGGGTATCCCAGTTTCTCGGTCAGAGCTCATCCTGTTCTGTTCTATAGCTAAAGGGAATCTCAAAGTGAGGCCTAGCTTCGAAGGAGGGCCCTGATATGCCATGCAGCAGGGTAGGAGTGCGCAGCTTCCATGAGGCCTTAGTCGCACTTCTGCATTAGTTTCACGGTACTAATCTTCTCAGGACTCCTGCTCCCTTGCGTCTGCACCCGTTACCGTACAAAGACACTGAGTACGCCCCCCCCCCCCCAGGCTCCCCTGAGTTGAAGATCAACATTCAGACACGTAGGCCCTTCGGAGTACCCGTGTCTGTGCCGACTGAAGGGCAGCATGATGCACGCTCCCTCGGGGAGCTCGATTCCCTCAGCTCACCAACAGCCTCAGGAACACGGTTGTAGTAGGTGCAGCATGCCATGCAAGTCTGCCTGCTTACAGTAGTCCGAGCTGTACTGAGGAAAACTCTTTGCTTACAATTCCTTCTACCAGCTCCTAGCTGAAGTCAACCAACCTCTAGGCGAAAGTCGGCTTGTGGTCCAAGTGCAACTAGAGCACGCTTTCTGGTGGAACGCCGCAGGCTTTTGGAAGATGCCCAGGAGCCCAGGACACCTCGGGAATTCTTTCCTTGAGGCAGTTCGCTACACGCAGAACACCCTGCAAAGAAAAGTTGATTCTCCAAGAACCCAGTGAGGAGCTAGGTCTCTTTTGACCTGCTAGAAACCACAGATGCTTCTTCTGCGTGTCAACCTGGAAATGGCGGCCTTAGGAGACAAGCCTTGTTTTCCCGTCTTGAAAGCTCCATTCATGCGGCCTTGAAGCTCCCTGAAAAACACTGTGGTTGTCGGACTTGTCCTCACGCCAGGCATGGCTCTGGAAGACAAGGAGTTTTCTCGAAAGAAAGAGGGTGCTTCCAGGCCCTGGTGGGGAGCATATCCTGCCCTGCACCAGAGCGAAGGGGAATCTCAACGTGCACCCTACCCTCGACCCAGGGCTCTGATTTGCCCTCCAGTAGGGTAGTTGTGCAGCATTTTCCTTGAGGCCTTAGTCGCAGTTCTGCATTAGTTTAAAGGTACTAATCTTCTCAGGACTCCAGGCCCGCTCATGTCAGTACCCATTTCCGCACAAGAACTCTGAGTACCCCAAGACTCCCCTGGGCTTGCTGGGCCACACTCAGACCCGTAGGCCCTTCAGTGTGCCCCTTTTTAGGCCGAGTGAAAGATAACAAACGGCACTCTTTCTTGGGAAAGCTAGATTTCCTCAGCTCACCATCAGCCTCAGGGACACGGTTCTAGCAAGGCCAGCAAACCATGGAAGTCGGCCTCATCACTCGATTCTCAGCTGTACTGAGTAAAATTCTCTGCTTTGAAGTCCTTCGAGGACCTCATACCTGAAGTCACCGTATCTCAAGGAGAAAGGCAGCTTGCATTGCAACTTCCCCTACAGCAGAGTTTTGTGTGTAACACTTCAGGCTTTTGGGAGAGGCACAGGACCCTAGGAGTCCTGGGGCAGTCTTTCGTCGGAGCAGTTCGCTACACGCAGAGCACCTTATGTAGAAAAGTTGAATCAGGGAAGAGCCAGGGAGGTAGCTAGGTCTCTTTTGACCTGCCAGAAGCCAGAGACACTCACGCTGCGTGTCAACCTGGAGAGGGTGCCTGATGGGACTGGCCTTGTTTTCCCACCTTGAAAGCTCCTCTTATGCGCCTTGAAGCTCCCTGAAAAACACTGTGGTTGTCAGGCTTATACTCACGGCAGGCATGGCTGTGAGAGGGAAAAAGAGGTTACACGAAGAGACAGGGTATTTCAGTTTCTGAGTCAGAGCTAATCCTGTCTTGTTTTATAGCTAAAGGGAAACTCAAAGTGTGCCCTCGCTTCGAAGGAGGGCCCTGATATGCCATGTAGCGGAGTAGGCGTGCAACCGCTTCCATGAGGCCTTAGTCGCTCTCTTGCTTTAGTTGAACGCTAGTAAGGTATTCAGGACTCCTAGACCCCTCGCGGCAGCACTCGTTCCGTACCAGGACACTGAGTACTCCAAGGCTTCCCTGGGCTTGCTGGGCCACAGTCAGATGCGCAGGCCTGTCAGGGTGCCCATGGGTAGGCGGAGTGAAGGGTAACACGCTGCCCGCTTCACTCGGGGAGCTAGGTATCCCCAGCTACAGAAAGGTTTCATGAACACGATTCTAGAAAATCCAGCATACCATGGAAGTCGTCCTCATTCCCCTAGTCTGAGCTGTACTGAGAAAAACTCTCTGCTTACAAGTCCTTCTAGGACCTCATACCTGAAGTCACCGTATCTCAAGGTTAAAGGCAGCTTGCATTGCAACTTCCACTTCAGCACAGTTTTCTGTGGAACACTTCAGGCTTTTGGCAGAGGCACAGGACCCTAGGAGACCTAGGGCACTCTTTCGTCTAGGCAGTTCACTACACACAGAGCACCCTGTGTAGAAAAGCTGAATCGGGGAAGAGCCAGGGAGGTAGCTAGGTCTCTTTTGACCTGCCAGAAGCCAGAGACACTTATGCTGCGTGTCAACCTGGAGATGGTGCCTGATGGGACTGGCCTTGTTTTCCCACCTTGAAAGCTCCTCTTATGCGCCTTGAAGCTCCCTTAAAAACACGGTGGTTGTCAGCCTTATACTCACGGGCAGGCATGGCTGTGAGAGGGAACAACAGGGTTCACGAAGAGACAGGGTATCCCAGTTTCTCGGTCAGAGCTCATCCTGTTCTGTTCTATAGCTAAAGGGAATCTCAAAGTGAGGCCTAGCTTCGAAGGAGGGCCCTGATATGCCATGCAGCAGGGTAGGAGTGCGCAGCTTCCATGAGGCCTTAGTCGCACTTCTGCATTAGTTTCACGGTACTAATCTTCTCAGGACTCCTGCTCCCTTGCGTCTGCACCCGTTACCGTACAAAGACACTGAGTACGCCCCCCCCCCCCCAGGCTCCCCTGAGTTGAAGATCAACATTCAGACACGTAGGCCCTTCGGAGTACCCGTGTCTGTGCCGACTGAAGGGCAGCATGATGCACGCTCCCTCGGGGAGCTCGATTCCCTCAGCTCACCAACAGCCTCAGGAACACGGTTGTAGTTGGTGCAGCATGCCATGCAAGTCTGCCTGCTTACAGTAGTCCGAGCTGTACTGAGGAAAACCCTTTGCTTACAATTCCTTCTACCAGCTCCTAGCTGAAGTCAACCAACCTCTAGGCGAAAGTCGGCTTGTGGTCCAAGTGCAACTAGAGCACGCTTTCTGGTGGAACGCCGCAGGCTTTTGGAAGATGCCCAGGAGCCCAGGACACCTCGGGAATTCTTTCCTTGAGGCAGTTCGCTACACGCAGAACACCCTGCATAGAAAAGTTGATTCTCCAAGAACCCAGTGAGGAGCTAGGTCTCTTTTGACCTGCTAGAAACCACAGATGCTTCTTCTGCGTGTCAACCTGGAAATGGCGGCCTTAGGAGACAAGCCTTGTTTTCCCGTCTTGAAAGCTCCATTCATGCGGCCTTGAAGCTCCCTGAAAAACACTGTGGTTGTCGGACTTGTCCTCACGCCAGGCATGGCTCTGGAAGACAAGGAGTTTTCTCGAAAGGAAGAGGGTGCTTCCAGGCCCTGGTGGGGAGCATATCCTGCCCTGCACCAGAGCGAAGGGGAATCTCAACGTGCACCCTACCCTCGACCCAGGGCTCTGATTTGCCCTCCAGTAGGGTAGTTGTGCAGCATTTTCCTTGAGGCCTTAGTCGCAGTTCTGCATTAGTTTAAAGGTACTAATCTTCTCAGGACTCCAGGCCCGCTCATGTCAGTACCCATTTCCGCACAAGAACTCTGAGTACCCCAAGACTCCCCTGGGCTTGCTGGGCCACACTCAGACCCGTAGGCCCTTCAGTGTGCCCCTTTTTAGGCCGAGTGAAAGATAACAAACGGCACTCTTTCTTGGGAAAGCTAGATTTCCTCAGCTCACCATCAGCCTCAGGGACACGGTTCTAGCAAGGCCAGCAAACCATGGAAGTCGGCCTCATCACTCGATTCTCAGCTGTACTGAGTAAAATTCTCTGCTTTGAAGTCCTTCGAGGACCTCATACCTGAAGTCACCGTATCTCAAGGAGAAAGGCAGCTTGCATTGCAACTTCCCCTACAGCAGAGTTTTGTGTGTAACACTTCAGGCTTTTGGGAGAGGCACAGGACCCTAGGAGTCCTGGGGCAGTCTTTCGTCGGAGCAGTTCGCTACACGCAGAGCACCTTATGTAGAAAAGTTGAATCAGGGAAGAGCCAGGGAGGTAGCTAGGTCTCTTTTGACCTGCCAGAAGCCAGAGACACTCACGCTGCGTGTCAACCTGGAGAGGGTGCCTGATGGGACTGGCCTTGTTTTCCCACCTTGAAAGCTCCTCTTATGCGCCTTGAAGCTCCCTGAAAAACACTGTGGTTGTCAGGCTTATACTCACGGCAGGCATGGCTGTGAGAGGGAAAAAGAGGTTACACGAAGAGACAGGGTATTTCAGTTTCTGAGTCAGAGCTAATCCTGTCTTGTTTTATAGCTAAAGGGAAACTCAAAGTGTGCCCTCGCTTCGAAGGAGGGCCCTGATATGCCATGTAGCGGAGTAGGCGTGCAACCGCTTCCATGAGGCCTTAGTCGCTCTCTTGCTTTAGTTGAACGCTAGTAAGGTATTCAGGACTCCTAGACCCCTCGCGGCAGCACTCGTTCCGTACCAGGACACTGAGTACTCCAAGGCTTCCCTGGGCTTGCTGGGCCACAGTCAGATGCGCAGGCCTGTCAGGGTGCCCATGGGTAGGCGGAGTGAAGGGTAACACGCTGCCCGCTTCACTCGGGGAGCTAGGTATCCCCAGCTACAGAAAGGTTTCATGAACACGATTCTAGAAAATCCAGCATACCATGGAAGTCGTCCTCATTCCCCTAGTCTGAGCTGTACTGAGAAAAACTCTCTGCTTACAAGTCCTTCTAGGACCTCATACCTGAAGTCACCGTATCTCAAGGTTAAAGGCAGCTTGCATTGCAACTTCCACTTCAGCACAGTTTTCTGTGGAACACTTCAGGCTTTTGGCAGAGGCACAGGACCCTAGGAGACCTAGGGCACTCTTTCGTCTAGGCAGTTCACTACACACAGAGCACCCTGTGTAGAAAAGCTGAATCGGGGAAGAGCCAGGGAGGTAGCTAGGTCTCTTTTGACCTGCCAGAAGCCAGAGACACTTATGCTGCGTGTCAACCTGGAGATGGTGCCTGATGGGACTGGCCTTGTTTTCCCACCTTGAAAGCTCCTCTTATGCGCCTTGAAGCTCCCTTAAAAACACGGTGGTTGTCAGCCTTATACTCACGGGCAGGCATGGCTGTGAGAGGGAACAACAGGGTTCACGAAGAGACAGGGTATCCCAGTTTCTCGGTCAGAGCTCATCCTGTTCTGTTCTATAGCTAAAGGGAATCTCAAAGTGAGGCCTAGCTTCGAAGGAGGGCCCTGATATGCCATGCAGCAGGGTAGGAGTGCGCAGCTTCCATGAGGCCTTAGTCGCACTTCTGCATTAGTTTCACGGTACTAATCTTCTCAGGACTCCTGCTCCCTTGCGTCTGCACCCGTTACCGTACAAAGACACTGAGTACGCCCCACCCCCCAGGCTCCCCTGAGTTGAAGATCAACATTCAGACACGTAGGCCCTTCGGAGTACCCGTGTCTGTGCCGACTGAAGGGCAGCATGATGCACGCTCCCTCGGGGAGCTCGATTCCCTCAGCTCACCAACAGCCTCAGGAACACGGTTGTAGTAGGTGCAGCATGCCATGCAAGTCTGCCTGCTTACAGTAGTCCGAGCTGTACTGAGGAAAACTCTTTGCTTACAATTCCTTCTACCAGCTCCTAGCTGAAGTCAACCAACCTCTAGGCGAAAGTCGGCTTGTGGTCCAAGTGCAACTAGAGCACGCTTTCTGGTGGAACGCCGCAGGCTTTTGGAAGATGCCCAGGAGCCCAGGACACCTCGGGAATTCTTTCCTTGAGGCAGTTCGCTACACGCAGAACACCCTGCATAGAAAAGTTGATTCTCCAAGAACCCAGTGAGGAGCTAGGTCTCTTTTGACCTGCTAGAAACCACAGATGCTTCTTCTGCGTGTCAACCTGGAAATGGCGGCCTTAGGAGACAAGCCTTGTTTTCCCGTCTTGAAAGCTCCATTCATGCGGCCTTGAAGCTCCCTGAAAAACACTGTGGTTGTCGGACTTGTCCTCACGCCAGGCATGGCTCTGGAAGACAAGGAGTTTTCTCGAAAGAAAGAGGGTGCTTCCAGGCCCTGGTGGGGAGCATATCCTGCCCTGCACCAGAGCGAAGGGGAATCTCAACGTGCACCCTACCCTCGACCCAGGGCTCTGATTTGCCCTCCAGTAGGGTAGTTGTGCAGCATTTTCCTTGAGGCCTTAGTCGCAGTTCTGCATTAGTTTAAAGGTACTAATCTTCTCAGGACTCCAGGCCCGCTCATGTCAGTACCCATTTCCGCACAAGAACTCTGAGTACCCCAAGACTCCCCTGGGCTTGCTGGGCCACACTCAGACCCGTAGGCCCTTCAGTGTGCCCCTTTTTAGGCCGAGTGAAAGATAACAAACGGCACTCTTTCTTGGGAAAGCTAGATTTCCTCAGCTCACCATCAGCCTCAGGGACACGGTTCTAGCAAGGCCAGCAAACCATGGAAGTCGGCCTCATCACTCGATTCTCAGCTGTACTGAGTAAAATTCTCTGCTTTGAAGTCCTTCGAGGACCTCATACCTGAAGTCACCGTATCTCAAGGAGAAAGGCAGCTTGCATTGCAACTTCCCCTACAGCAGAGTTTTGTGTGTAACACTTCAGGCTTTTGGGAGAGGCACAGGACCCTAGGAGTCCTGGGGCAGTCTTTCGTCGGAGCAGTTCGCTACACGCAGAGCACCTTATGTAGAAAAGTTGAATCAGGGAAGAGCCAGGGAGGTAGCTAGGTCTCTTTTGACCTGCCAGAAGCCAGAGACACTCACGCTGCGTGTCAACCTGGAGAGGGTGCCTGATGGGACTGGCCTTGTTTTCCCACCTTGAAAGCTCCTCTTATGCGCCTTGAAGCTCCCTGAAAAACACTGTGGTTGTCAGGCTTATACTCACGGCAGGCATGGCTGTGAGAGGGAAAAAGAGGTTACACGAAGAGACAGGGTATTTCAGTTTCTGAGTCAGAGCTAATCCTGTCTTGTTTTATAGCTAAAGGGAAACTCAAAGTGTGCCCTCGCTTCGAAGGAGGGCCCTGATATGCCATGTAGCGGAGTAGGCGTGCAACCGCTTCCATGAGGCCTTAGTCGCTCTCTTGCTTTAGTTGAACGCTAGTAAGGTATTCAGGACTCCTAGACCCCTCGCGGCAGCACTCGTTCCGTACCAGGACACTGAGTACTCCAAGGCTTCCCTGGGCTTGCTGGGCCACAGTCAGATGCGCAGGCCTGTCAGGGTGCCCATGGGTAGGCGGAGTGAAGGGTAACACGCTGCCCGCTTCACTCGGGGAGCTAGGTATCCCCAGCTACAGAAAGGTTTCATGAACACGATTCTAGAAAATCCAGCATACCATGGAAGTCGTCCTCATTCCCCTAGTCTGAGCTGTACTGAGAAAAACTCTCTGCTTACAAGTCCTTCTAGGACCTCATACCTGAAGTCACCGTATCTCAAGGTTAAAGGCAGCTTGCATTGCAACTTCCACTTCAGCACAGTTTTCTGTGGAACACTTCAGGCTTTTGGCAGAGGCACAGGACCCTAGGAGACCTAGGGCACTCTTTCGTCTAGGCAGTTCACTACACACAGAGCACCCTGTGTAGAAAAGCTGAATCGGGGAAGAGCCAGGGAGGTAGCTAGGTCTCTTTTGACCTGCCAGAAGCCAGAGACACTTATGCTGCGTGTCAACCTGGAGATGGTGCCTGATGGGACTGGCCTTGTTTTCCCACCTTGAAAGCTCCGCTTATGCGCCTTGAAGCTCCCTTAAAAACACGGTGGTTGTCAGCCTTATACTCACGGGCAGGCATGGCTGTGAGAGGGAACAACAGGGTTCACGAAGAGACAGGGTATCCCAGTTTCTCGGTCAGAGCTCATCCTGTTCTGTTCTATAGCTAAAGGGAATCTCAAAGTGAGGCCTAGCTTCGAAGGAGGGCCCTGATATGCCATGCAGCAGGGTAGGAGTGCGCAGCTTCCATGAGGCCTTAGTCGCACTTCTGCATTAGTTTCACGGTACTAATCTTCTCAGGACTCCTGCTCCCTTGCGTCTGCACCCGTTACCGTACAAAGACACTGAGTACGCCCCCCCCCCCAGGCTCCCCTGAGTTGAAGATCAACATTCAGACACGTAGGCCCTTCGGAGTACCCGTGTCTGTGCCGACTGAAGGGCAGCATGATGCACGCTCCCTCGGGGAGCTCGATTCCCTCAGCTCACCAACAGCCTCAGGAACACGGTTGTAGTAGGTGCAGCATGCCATGCAAGTCTGCCTGCTTACAGTAGTCCGAGCTGTACTGAGGAAAACTCTTTGCTTACAATTCCTTCTACCAGCTCCTAGCTGAAGTCAACCAACCTCTAGGCGAAAGTCGGCTTGTGGTCCAAGTGCAACTAGAGCACGCTTTCTGGTGGAACGCCGCAGGCTTTTGGAAGATGCCCAGGAGCCCAGGACACCTCGGGAATTCTTTCCTTGAGGCAGTTCGCTACACGCAGAACACCCTGCATAGAAAAGTTGATTCTCCAAGAACCCAGTGAGGAGCTAGGTCTCTTTTGACCTGCTAGAAACCACGGATGCTTCTTTTGCGTGTCAACCTGGAAATGGCGGCCTTAGGAGACAAGCCTTGTTTTCCCGTCTTGAAAGCTCCATTCATGCGGCCTTGAAGCTCCCTGAAAAACACTGTGGTTGTCGGACTTGTCCTCACGCCAGGCATGGCTCTGGAAGACAAGGAGTTTTCTCGAAAGGAAGAGGGTGCTTCCAGGCCCTGGTGGGGAGCATATCCTGCCCTGCACCAGAGCGAAGGGGAATCTCAACGTGCACCCTACCCTCGACCCAGGGCTCTGATTTGCCCTCCAGTAGGGTAGTTGTGCAGCATTTTCCTTGAGGCCTTAGTCGCAGTTCTGCATTAGTTTAAAGGTACTAATCTTCTCAGGACTCCAGGCCCGCTCATGTCAGTACCCATTTCCGCACAAGAACTCTGAGTACCCCAAGACTCCCCTGGGCTTGCTGGGCCACACTCAGACCCGTAGGCCCTTCAGTGTGCCCCTTTTTAGGCCGAGTGAAAGATAACAAACTGCACTCTTTCTTGGGAAAGCTAGATTTCCTCAGCTCACCATCAGCCTCAGGGACACGGTTCTAGCAAGGCCAGCAAACCATGGAAGTCGGCCTCATCACTCGATTCTCAGCTGTACTGAGTAAAATTCTCTGCTTTGAAGTCCTTCGAGGACCTCATACCTGAAGTCACCGTATCTCAAGGAGAAAGGCAGCTTGCATTGCAACTTCCCCTACAGCAGAGTTTTGTGTGTAACACTTCAGGCTTTTGGGAGAGGCACAGGACCCTAGGAGTCCTGGGGCAGTCTTTCGTCGGAGCAGTTCGCTACACGCAGAGCACCTTATGTAGAAAAGTTGAATCAGGGAAGAGCCAGGGAGGTAGCTAGGTCTCTTTTGACCTGCCAGAAGCCAGAGACACTCACGCTGCGTGTCAACCTGGAGAGGGTGCCTGATGGGACTGGCCTTGTTTTCCCACCTTGAAAGCTCCTCTTATGCGCCTTGAAGCTCCCTGAAAAACACTGTGGTTGTCAGGCTTATACTCACGGCAGGCATGGCTGTGAGAGGGAAAAAGAGGTTACACGAAGAGACAGGGTATTTCAGTTTCTGAGTCAGAGCTAATCCTGTCTTGTTTTATAGCTAAAGGGAAACTCAAAGTGTGCCCTCGCTTCGAAGGAGGGCCCTGATATGCCATGTAGCGGAGTAGGCGTGCAACCGCTTCCATGAGGCCTTAGTCGCTCTCTTGCTTTAGTTGAACGCTAGTAAGGTATTCAGGACTCCTAGACCCCTCGCGGCAGCACTCGTTCCGTACCAGGACACTGAGTACTCCAAGGCTTCCCTGGGCTTGCTGGGCCACAGTCAGATGCGCAGGCCTGTCAGGGTGCCCATGGGTAGGCGGAGTGAAGGGTAACACGCTGCCCGCTTCACTCGGGGAGCTAGGTATCCCCAGCTACAGAAAGGTTTCATGAACACGATTCTAGAAAATCCAGCATACCATGGAAGTCGTCCTCATTCCCCTAGTCTGAGCTGTACTGAGAAAAACTCTCTGCTTACAAGTCCTTCTAGGACCTCATACCTGAAGTCACCGTATCTCAAGGTTAAAGGCAGCTTGCATTGCAACTTCCACTTCAGCACAGTTTTCTGTGGAACACTTCAGGCTTTTGGCAGAGGCACAGGACCCTAGGAGACCTAGGGCACTCTTTCGTCTAGGCAGTTCACTACACACAGAGCACCCTGTGTAGAAAAGCTGAATCGGGGAAGAGCCAGGGAGGTAGCTAGGTCTCTTTTGACCTGCCAGAAGCCAGAGACACTTATGCTGCGTGTCAACCTGGAGATGGTGCCTGATGGGACTGGCCTTGTTTTCCCACCTTGAAAGCTCCTCTTATGCGCCTTGAAGCTCCCTTAAAAACACGGTGGTTGTCAGCCTTATACTCACGGGCAGGCATGGCTGTGAGAGGGAACAACAGGGTTCACGAAGAGACAGGGTATCCCAGTTTCTCGGTCAGAGCTCATCCTGTTCTGTTCTATAGCTAAAGGGAATCTCAAAGTGAGGCCTAGCTTCGAAGGAGGGCCCTGATATGCCATGCAGCAGGGTAGGAGTGCGCAGCTTCCATGAGGCCTTAGTCGCACTTCTGCATTAGTTTCACGGTACTAATCTTCTCAGGACTCCTGCTCCCTTGCGTCTGCACCCGTTACCGTACAAAGACACTGAGTACGCCCCCCCCCCCCAGGCTCCCCTGAGTTGAAGATCAACATTCAGACACGTAGGCCCTTCGGAGTACCCGTGTCTGTGCCGACTGAAGGGCAGCATGATGCACGCTCCCTCGGGGAGCTCGATTCCCTCAGCTCACCAACAGCCTCAGGAACACGGTTGTAGTAGGTGCAGCATGCCATGCAAGTCTGCCTGCTTACAGTAGTCCGAGCTGTACTGAGGAAAACTCTTTGCTTACAATTCCTTCTACCAGCTCCTAGCTGAAGTCAACCAACCTCTAGGCGAAAGTCGGCTTGTGGTCCAAGTGCAACTAGAGCACGCTTTCTGGTGGAACGCCGCAGGCTTTTGGAAGATGCCCAGGAGCCCAGGACACCTCGGGAATTCTTTCCTTGAGGCAGTTCGCTACACGCAGAACACCCTGCAAAGAAAAGTTGATTCTCCAAGAACCCAGTGAGGAGCTAGGTCTCTTTTGACCTGCTAGAAACCACAGATGCTTCTTCTGCGTGTCAACCTGGAAATGGCGGCCTTAGGAGACAAGCCTTGTTTTCCCGTCTTGAAAGCTCCATTCATGCGGCCTTGAAGCTCCCTGAAAAACACTGTGGTTGTCGGACTTGTCCTCACGCCAGGCATGGCTCTGGAAGACAAGGAGTTTTCTCGAAAGAAAGAGGGTGCTTCCAGGCCCTGGTGGGGAGCATATCCTGCCCTGCACCAGAGCGAAGGGGAATCTCAACGTGCACCCTACCCTCGACCCAGGGCTCTGATTTGCCCTCCAGTAGGGTAGTTGTGCAGCATTTTCCTTGAGGCCTTAGTCGCAGTTCTGCATTAGTTTAAAGGTACTAATCTTCTCAGGACTCCAGGCCCGCTCATGTCAGTACCCATTTCCGCACAAGAACTCTGAGTACCCCAAGACTCCCCTGGGCTTGCTGGGCCACACTCAGACCCGTAGGCCCTTCAGTGTGCCCCTTTTTAGGCCGAGTGAAAGATAACAAACGGCACTCTTTCTTGGGAAAGCTAGATTTCCTCAGCTCACCATCAGCCTCAGGGACACGGTTCTAGCAAGGCCAGCAAACCATGGAAGTCGGCCTCATCACTCGATTCTCAGCTGTACTGAGTAAAATTCTCTGCTTTGAAGTCCTTCGAGGACCTCATACCTGAAGTCACCGTATCTCAAGGAGAAAGGCAGCTTGCATTGCAACTTCCCCTACAGCAGAGTTTTGTGTGTAACACTTCAGGCTTTTGGGAGAGGCACAGGACCCTAGGAGTCCTGGGGCAGTCTTTCGTCGGAGCAGTTCGCTACACGCAGAGCACCTTATGTAGAAAAGTTGAATCAGGGAAGAGCCAGGGAGGTAGCTAGGTCTCTTTTGACCTGCCAGAAGCCAGAGACACTCACGCTGCGTGTCAACCTGGAGAGGGTGCCTGATGGGACTGGCCTTGTTTTCCCACCTTGAAAGCTCCTCTTATGCGCCTTGAAGCTCCCTGAAAAACACTGTGGTTGTCAGGCTTATACTCACGGCAGGCATGGCTGTGAGAGGGAAAAAGAGGTTACACGAAGAGACAGGGTATTTCAGTTTCTGAGTCAGAGCTAATCCTGTCTTGTTTTATAGCTAAAGGGAAACTCAAAGTGTGCCCTCGCTTCGAAGGAGGGCCCTGATATGCCATGTAGCGGAGTAGGCGTGCAACCGCTTCCATGAGGCCTTAGTCGCTCTCTTGCTTTAGTTGAACGCTAGTAAGGTATTCAGGACTCCTAGACCCCTCGCGGCAGCACTCGTTCCGTACCAGGACACTGAGTACTCCAAGGCTTCCCTGGGCTTGCTGGGCCACAGTCAGATGCGCAGGCCTGTCAGGGTGCCCATGGGTAGGCGGAGTGAAGGGTAACACGCTGCCCGCTTCACTCGGGGAGCTAGGTATCCCCAGCTACAGAAAGGTTTCATGAACACGATTCTAGAAAATCCAGCATACCATGGAAGTCGTCCTCATTCCCCTAGTCTGAGCTGTACTGAGAAAAACTCTCTGCTTACAAGTCCTTCTAGGACCTCATACCTGAAGTCACCGTATCTCAAGGTTAAAGGCAGCTTGCATTGCAACTTCCACTTCAGCACAGTTTTCTGTGGAACACTTCAGGCTTTTGGCAGAGGCACAGGACCCTAGGAGACCTAGGGCACTCTTTCGTCTAGGCAGTTCACTACACACAGAGCACCCTGTGTAGAAAAGCTGAATCGGGGAAGAGCCAGGGAGGTAGCTAGGTCTCTTTTGACCTGCCAGAAGCCAGAGACACTTATGCTGCGTGTCAACCTGGAGATGGTGCCTGATGGGACTGGCCTTGTTTTCCCACCTTGAAAGCTCCTCTTATGCGCCTTGAAGCTCCCTTAAAAACACGGTGGTTGTCAGCCTTATACTCACGGGCAGGCATGGCTGTGAGAGGGAACAACAGGGTTCACGAAGAGACAGGGTATCCCAGTTTCTCGGTCAGAGCTCATCCTGTTCTGTTCTATAGCTAAAGGGAATCTCAAAGTGAGGCCTAGCTTCGAAGGAGGGCCCTGATATGCCATGCAGCAGGGTAGGAGTGCGCAGCTTCCATGAGGCCTTAGTCGCACTTCTGCATTAGTTTCACGGTACTAATCTTCTCAGGACTCCTGCTCCCTTGCGTCTGCACCCGTTACCGTACAAAGACACTGAGTACGCCCCCCCCCCCCCAGGCTCCCCTGAGTTGAAGATCAACATTCAGACACGTAGGCCCTTCGGAGTACCCGTGTCTGTGCCGACTGAAGGGCAGCATGATGCACGCTCCCTCGGGGAGCTCGATTCCCTCAGCTCACCAACAGCCTCAGGAACACGGTTGTAGTAGGTGCAGCATGCCATGCAAGTCTGCCTGCTTACAGTAGTCCGAGCTGTACTGAGGAAAACTCTTTGCTTACAATTCCTTCTACCAGCTCCTAGCTGAAGTCAACCAACCTCTAGGCGAAAGTCGGCTTGTGGTCCAAGTGCAACTAGAGCACGCTTTCTGGTGGAACGCCGCAGGCTTTTGGAAGATGCCCAGGAGCCCAGGACACCTCGGGAATTCTTTCCTTGAGGCAGTTCGCTACACGCAGAACACCCTGCATAGAAAAGTTGATTCTCCAAGAACCCAGTGAGGAGCTAGGTCTCTTTTGACCTGCTAGAAACCACAGATGCTTCTTCTGCGTGTCAACCTGGAAATGGCGGCCTTAGGAGACAAGCCTTGTTTTCCCGTCTTGAAAGCTCCATTCATGCGGCCTTGAAGCTCCCTGAAAAACACTGTGGTTGTCGGACTTGTCCTCACGCCAGGCATGGCTCTGGAAGACAAGGAGTTTTCTCGAAAGAAAGAGGGTGCTTCCAGGCCCTGGTGGGGAGCATATCCTGCCCTGCACCAGAGCGAAGGGGAATCTCAACGTGCACCCTACCCTCGACCCAGGGCTCTGATTTGCCCTCCAGTAGGGTAGTTGTGCAGCATTTTCCTTGAGGCCTTAGTCGCAGTTCTGCATTAGTTTAAAGGTACTAATCTTCTCAGGACTCCAGGCCCGCTCATGTCAGTACCCATTTCCGCACAAGAACTCTGAGTACCCCAAGACTCCCCTGGGCTTGCTGGGCCACACTCAGACCCGTAGGCCCTTCAGTGTGCCCCTTTTTAGGCCGAGTGAAAGATAACAAACTGCACTCTTTCTTGGGAAAGCTAGATTTCCTCAGCTCACCATCAGCCTCAGGGACACGGTTCTAGCAAGGCCAGCAAACCATGGAAGTCGGCCTCATCACTCGATTCTCAGCTGTACTGAGTAAAATTCTCTGCTTTGAAGTCCTTCGAGGACCTCATACCTGAAGTCACCGTATCTCAAGGAGAAAGGCAGCTTGCATTGCAACTTCCCCTACAGCAGAGTTTTGTGTGTAACACTTCAGGCTTTTGGGAGAGGCACAGGACCCTAGGAGTCCTGGGGCAGTCTTTCGTCGGAGCAGTTCGCTACACGCAGAGCACCTTATGTAGAAAAGTTGAATCAGGGAAGAGCCAGGGAGGTAGCTAGGTCTCTTTTGACCTGCCAGAAGCCAGAGACACTCACGCTGCGTGTCAACCTGGAGAGGGTGCCTGATGGGACTGGCCTTGTTTTCCCACCTTGAAAGCTCCTCTTATGCGCCTTGAAGCTCCCTGAAAAACACTGTGGTTGTCAGGCTTATACTCACGGCAGGCATGGCTGTGAGAGGGAAAAAGAGGTTACACGAAGAGACAGGGTATTTCAGTTTCTGAGTCAGAGCTAATCCTGTCTTGTTTTATAGCTAAAGGGAAACTCAAAGTGTGCCCTCGCTTCGAAGGAGGGCCCTGATATGCCATGTAGCGGAGTAGGCGTGCAACCGCTTCCATGAGGCCTTAGTCGCTCTCTTGCTTTAGTTGAACGCTAGTAAGGTATTCAGGACTCCTAGACCCCTCGCGGCAGCACTCGTTCCGTACCAGGACACTGAGTACTCCAAGGCTTCCCTGGGCTTGCTGGGCCACAGTCAGATGCGCAGGCCTGTCAGGGTGCCCATGGGTAGGCGGAGTGAAGGGTAACACGCTGCCCGCTTCACTCGGGGAGCTAGGTATCCCCAGCTACAGAAAGGTTTCATGAACACGATTCTAGAAAATCCAGCATACCATGGAAGTCGTCCTCATTCCCCTAGTCTGAGCTGTACTGAGAAAAACTCTCTGCTTACAAGTCCTTCTAGGACCTCATACCTGAAGTCACCGTATCTCAAGGTTAAAGGCAGCTTGCATTGCAACTTCCACTTCAGCACAGTTTTCTGTGGAACACTTCAGGCTTTTGGCAGAGGCACAGGACCCTAGGAGACCTAGGGCACTCTTTCGTCTAGGCAGTTCACTACACACAGAGCACCCTGTGTAGAAAAGCTGAATCGGGGAAGAGCCAGGGAGGTAGCTAGGTCTCTTTTGACCTGCCAGAAGCCAGAGACACTTATGCTGCGTGTCAACCTGGAGATGGTGCCTGATGGGACTGGCCTTGTTTTCCCACCTTGAAAGCTCCTCTTATGCGCCTTGAAGCTCCCTTAAAAACACGGTGGTTGTCAGCCTTATACTCACGGGCAGGCATGGCTGTGAGAGGGAACAACAGGGTTCACGAAGAGACAGGGTATCCCAGTTTCTCGGTCAGAGCTCATCCTGTTCTGTTCTATAGCTAAAGGGAATCTCAAAGTGAGGCCTAGCTTCGAAGGAGGGCCCTGATATGCCATGCAGCAGGGTAGGGGTGCGCAGCTTCCATGAGGCCTTAGTCGCACTTCTGCATTAGTTTCACGGTACTAATCTTCTCAGGACTCCTGCTCCCTTGCGTCTGCACCCGTTACCGTACAAAGACACTGAGTACGCCCCCCCCCCCCAGGCTCCCCTGAGTTGAAGATCAACATTCAGACACGTAGGCCCTTCGGAGTACCCGTGTCTGTGCCGACTGAAGGGCAGCATGATGCACGCTCCCTCGGGGAGCTCGATTCCCTCAGCTCACCAACAGCCTCAGGAACACGGTTGTAGTAGGTGCAGCATGCCATGCAAGTCTGCCTGCTTACAGTAGTCCGAGCTGTACTGAGGAAAACTCTTTGCTTACAATTCCTTCTACCAGCTCCTAGCTGAAGTCAACCAACCTCTAGGCGAAAGTCGGCTTGTGGTCCAAGTGCAACTAGAGCACGCTTTCTGGTGGAACGCCGCAGGCTTTTGGAAGATGCCCAGGAGCCCAGGACACCTCGGGAATTCTTTCCTTGAGGCAGTTCGCTACACGCAGAACACCCTGCATAGAAAAGTTGATTCTCCAAGAACCCAGTGAGGAGCTAGGTCTCTTTTGACCTGCTAGAAACCACAGATGCTTCTTCTGCGTGTCAACCTGGAAATGGCGGCCTTAGGAGACAAGCCTTGTTTTCCCGTCTTGAAAGCTCCATTCATGCGGCCTTGAAGCTCCCTGAAAAACACTGTGGTTGTCGGACTTGTCCTCACGCCAGGCATGGCTCTGGAAGACAAGGAGTTTTCTCGAAAGAAAGAGGGTGCTTCCAGGCCCTGGTGGGGAGCATATCCTGCCCTGCACCAGAGCGAAGGGGAATCTCAACGTGCACCCTACCCTCGACCCAGGGCTCTGATTTGCCCTCCAGTAGGGTAGTTGTGCAGCATTTTCCTTGAGGCCTTAGTCGCAGTTCTGCATTAGTTTAAAGGTACTAATCTTCTCAGGACTCCAGGCCCGCTCATGTCAGTACCCATTTCCGCACAAGAACTCTGAGTACCCCAAGACTCCCCTGGGCTTGCTGGGCCACACTCAGACCCGTAGGCCCTTCAGTGTGCCCCTTTTTAGGCCGAGTGAAAGATAACAAACTGCACTCTTTCTTGGGAAAGCTAGATTTCCTCAGCTCACCATCAGCCTCAGGGACACGGTTCTAGCAAGGCCAGCAAACCATGGAAGTCGGCCTCATCACTCGATTCTCAGCTGTACTGAGTAAAATTCTCTGCTTTGAAGTCCTTCGAGGACCTCATACCTGAAGTCACCGTATCTCAAGGAGAAAGGCAGCTTGCATTGCAACTTCCCCTACAGCAGAGTTTTGTGTGTAACACTTCAGGCTTTTGGGAGAGGCACAGGACCCTAGGAGTCCTGGGGCAGTCTTTCGTCGGAGCAGTTCGCTACACGCAGAGCACCTTATGTAGAAAAGTTGAATCAGGGAAGAGCCAGGGAGGTAGCTAGGTCTCTTTTGACCTGCCAGAAGCCAGAGACACTCACGCTGCGTGTCAACCTGGAGAGGGTGCCTGATGGGACTGGCCTTGTTTTCCCACCTTGAAAGCTCCTCTTATGCGCCTTGAAGCTCCCTGAAAAACACTGTGGTTGTCAGGCTTATACTCACGGCAGGCATGGCTGTGAGAGGGAAAAAGAGGTTACACGAAGAGACAGGGTATTTCAGTTTCTGAGTCAGAGCTAATCCTGTCTTGTTTTATAGCTAAAGGGAAACTCAAAGTGTGCCCTCGCTTCGAAGGAGGGCCCTGATATGCCATGTAGCGGAGTAGGCGTGCAACCGCTTCCATGAGGCCTTAGTCGCTCTCTTGCTTTAGTTGAACGCTAGTAAGGTATTCAGGACGCCTAGACCCCTCGCGGCAGCACTCGTTCCGTACCAGGACACTGAGTACTCCAAGGCTTCCCTGGGCTTGCTGGGCCACAGTCAGATGCGCAGGCCTGTCAGGGTGCCCATGGGTAGGCGGAGTGAAGGGTAACACGCTGCCCGCTTCACTCGGGGAGCTAGGTATCCCCAGCTACAGAAAGGTTTCATGAACACGATTCTAGAAAATCCAGCATACCATGGAAGTCGTCCTCATTCCCCTAGTCTGAGCTGTACTGAGAAAAACTCTCTGCTTACAAGTCCTTCTAGGACCTCATACCTGAAGTCACCGTATCTCAAGGTTAAAGGCAGCTTGCATTGCAACTTCCACTTCAGCACAGTTTTCTGTGGAACACTTCAGGCTTTTGGCAGAGGCACAGGACCCTAGGAGACCTAGGGCACTCTTTCGTCTAGGCAGTTCACTACACACAGAGCACCCTGTGTAGAAAAGCTGAATCGGGGAAGAGCCAGGGAGGTAGCTAGGTCTCTTTTGACCTGCCAGAAGCCAGAGACACTTATGCTGCGTGTCAACCTGGAGATGGTGCCTGATGGGACTGGCCTTGTTTTCCCACCTTGAAAGCTCCTCTTATGCGCCTTGAAGCTCCCTTAAAAACACGGTGGTTGTCAGCCTTATACTCACGGGCAGGCATGGCTGTGAGAGGGAACAACAGGGTTCACGAAGAGACAGGGTATCCCAGTTTCTCGGTCAGAGCTCATCCTGTTCTGTTCTATAGCTAAAGGGAATCTCAAAGTGAGGCCTAGCTTCGAAGGAGGGCCCTGATATGCCATGCAGCAGGGTAGGGGTGCGCAGCTTCCATGAGGCCTTAGTCGCACTTCTGCATTAGTTTCACGGTACTAATCTTCTCAGGACTCCTGCTCCCTTGCGTCTGCACCCGTTTCCGTACAAAGACACTGAGTACGCCCCCCCCCCCCCAGGCTCCCCTGAGTTGAAGATCAACATTCAGACACGTAGGCCCTTCGGAGTACCCGTGTCTGTGCCGACTGAAGGGCAGCATGATGCACGCTCCCTCGGGGAGCTCGATTCCCTCAGCTCACCAACAGCCTCAGGAACACGGTTGTAGTAGGTGCAGCATGCCATGCAAGTCTGCCTGCTTACAGTAGTCCGAGCTGTACTGAGGAAAACTCTTTGCTTACAATTCCTTCTACCAGCTCCTAGCTGAAGTCAACCAACCTCTAGGCGAAAGTCGGCTTGTGGTCCAAGTGCAACTAGAGCACGCTTTCTGGTGGAACGCCGCAGGCTTTTGGAAGATGCCCAGGAGCCCAGGACACCTCGGGAATTCTTTCCTTGAGGCAGTTCGCTACACGCAGAACACCCTGCATAGAAAAGTTGATTCTCCAAGAACCCAGTGAGGAGCTAGGTCTCTTTTGACCTGCTAGAAACCACAGATGCTTCTTCTGCGTGTCAACCTGGAAATGGCGGCCTTAGGAGACAAGCCTTGTTTTCCCGTCTTGAAAGCTCCATTCATGCGGCCTTGAAGCTCCCTGAAAAACACTGTGGTTGTCGGACTTGTCCTCACGCCAGGCATGGCTCTGGAAGACAAGGAGTTTTCTCGAAAGAAAGAGGGTGCTTCCAGGCCCTGGTGGGGAGCATATCCTGCCCTGCACCAGAGCGAAGGGGAATCTCAACGTGCACCCTACCCTCGACCCAGGGCTCTGATTTGCCCTCCAGTAGGGTAGTTGTGCAGCATTTTCCTTGAGGCCTTAGTCGCAGTTCTGCATTAGTTTAAAGGTACTAATCTTCTCAGGACTCCAGGCCCGCTCATGTCAGTACCCATTTCCGCACAAGAACTCTGAGTACCCCAAGACTCCCCTGGGCTTGCTGGGCCACACTCAGACCCGTAGGCCCTTCAGTGTGCCCCTTTTTAGGCCGAGTGAAAGATAACAAACTGCACTCTTTCTTGGGAAAGCTAGATTTCCTCAGCTCACCATCAGCCTCAGGGACACGGTTCTAGCAAGGCCAGCAAACCATGGAAGTCGGCCTCATCACTCGATTCTCAGCTGTACTGAGTAAAATTCTCTGCTTTGAAGTCCTTCGAGGACCTCATACCTGAAGTCACCGTATCTCAAGGAGAAAGGCAGCTTGCATTGCAACTTCCCCTACAGCAGAGTTTTGTGTGTAACACTTCAGGCTTTTGGGAGAGGCACAGGACCCTAGGAGTCCTGGGGCAGTCTTTCGTCGGAGCAGTTCGCTACACGCAGAGCACCTTATGTAGAAAAGTTGAATCAGGGAAGAGCCAGGGAGGTAGCTAGGTCTCTTTTGACCTGCCAGAAGCCAGAGACACTCACGCTGCGTGTCAACCTGGAGAGGGTGCCTGATGGGACTGGCCTTGTTTTCCCACCTTGAAAGCTCCTCTTATGCGCCTTGAAGCTCCCTGAAAAACACTGTGGTTGTCAGGCTTATACTCACGGCAGGCATGGCTGTGAGAGGGAAAAAGAGGTTACACGAAGAGACAGGGTATTTCAGTTTCTGAGTCAGAGCTAATCCTGTCTTGTTTTATAGCTAAAGGGAAACTCAAAGTGTGCCCTCGCTTCGAAGGAGGGCCCTGATATGCCATGTAGCGGAGTAGGCGTGCAACCGCTTCCATGAGGCCTTAGTCGCTCTCTTGCTTTAGTTGAACGCTAGTAAGGTATTCAGGACTCCTAGACCCCTCGCGGCAGCACTCGTTCCGTACCAGGACACTGAGTACTCCAAGGCTTCCCTGGGCTTGCTGGGCCACAGTCAGATGCGCAGGCCTGTCAGGGTGCCCATGGGTAGGCGGAGTGAAGGGTAACACGCTGCCCGCTTCACTCGGGGAGCTAGGTATCCCCAGCTACAGAAAGGTTTCATGAACACGATTCTAGAAAATCCAGCATACCATGGAAGTCGTCCTCATTCCCCTAGTCTGAGCTGTACTGAGAAAAACTCTCTGCTTACAAGTCCTTCTAGGACCTCATACCTGAAGTCACCGTATCTCAAGGTTAAAGGCAGCTTGCATTGCAACTTCCACTTCAGCACAGTTTTCTGTGGAACACTTCAGGCTTTTGGCAGAGGCACAGGACCCTAAGAGACCTAGGGCACGCTTTCGTCTAGGCAGTTCACTACACACAGAGCACCCTGTGTAGAAAAGCTGAATCGGGGAAGAGCCAGGGAGGTAGCTAGGTCTCTTTTGACCTGCCAGAAGCCAGAGACACTTATGCTGCGTGTCAACCTGGAGATGGTGCCTGATGGGACTGGCCTTGTTTTCCCACCTTGAAAGCTCCTCTTATGCGCCTTGAAGCTCCCTTAAAAACACGGTGGTTGTCAGCCTTATACTCACGGGCAGGCATGGCTGTGAGAGGGAACAACAGGGTTCACGAAGAGACAGGGTATCCCAGTTTCTCGGTCAGAGCTCATCCTGTTCTGTTCTATAGCTAAAGGGAATCTCAAAGTGAGGCCTAGCTTCGAAGGAGGGCCCTGATATGCCATGCAGCAGGGTAGGAGTGCGCAGCTTCCATGAGGCCTTAGTCGCACTTCTGCATTAGTTTCACGGTACTAATCTTCTCAGGACTCCTGCTCCCTTGCGTCTGCACCCGTTACCGTACAAAGACACTGAGTACGCCCCCCCACCCCCCAGGCTCCCCTGAGTTGAAGATCAACATTCAGACACGTAGGCCCTTCGGAGTACCCGTGTCTGTGCCGACTGAAGGGCAGCATGATGCACGCTCCCTCGGGGAGCTCGATTCCCTCAGCTCACCAACAGCCTCAGGAACACGGTTGTAGTAGGTGCAGCATGCCATGCAAGTCTGCCTGCTTACAGTAGTCCGAGCTGTACTGAGGAAAACTCTTTGCTTACAATTCCTTCTACCAGCTCCTAGCTGAAGTCAACCAACCTCTAGGCGAAAGTCGGCTTGTGGTCCAAGTGCAACTAGAGCACGCTTTCTGGTGGAACGCCGCAGGCTTTTGGAAGATGCCCAGGAGCCCAGGACACCTCGGGAATTCTTTCCTTGAGGCAGTTCGCTACACGCAGAACACCCTGCAAAGAAAAGTTGATTCTCCAAGAACCCAGTGAGGAGCTAGGTCTCTTTTGACCTGCTAGAAACCACAGATGCTTCTTCTGCGTGTCAACCTGGAAATGGCGGCCTTAGGAGACAAGCCTTGTTTTCCCGTCTTGAAAGCTCCATTCATGCGGCCTTGAAGCTCCCTGAAAAACACTGTGGTTGTCGGACTTGTCCTCACGCCAGGCATGGCTCTGGAAGACAAGGAGTTTTCTCGAAAGAAAGAGGGTGCTTCCAGGCCCTGGTGGGGAGCATATCCTGCCCTGCACCAGAGCGAAGGGGAATCTCAACGTGCACCCTACCCTCGACCCAGGGCTCTGATTTGCCCTCCAGTAGGGTAGTTGTGCAGCATTTTCCTTGAGGCCTTAGTCGCAGTTCTGCATTAGTTTAAAGGTACTAATCTTCTCAGGACTCCAGGCCCGCTCATGTCAGTACCCATTTCCGCACAAGAACTCTGAGTACCCCAAGACTCCCCTGGGCTTGCTGGGCCACACTCAGACCCGTAGGCCCTTCAGTGTGCCCCTTTTTAGGCCGAGTGAAAGATAACAAACGGCACTCTTTCTTGGGAAAGCTAGATTTCCTCAGCTCACCATCAGCCTCAGGGACACGGTTCTAGCAAGGCCAGCAAACCATGGAAGTCGGCCTCATCACTCGATTCTCAGCTGTACTGAGTAAAATTCTCTGCTTTGAAGTCCTTCGAGGACCTCATACCTGAAGTCACCGTATCTCAAGGAGAAAGGCAGCTTGCATTGCAACTTCCCCTACAGCAGAGTTTTGTGTGTAACACTTCAGGCTTTTGGGAGAGGCACAGGACCCTAGGAGTCCTGGGGCAGTCTTTCGTCGGAGCAGTTCGCTACACGCAGAGCACCTTATGTAGAAAAGTTGAATCAGGGAAGAGCCAGGGAGGTAGCTAGGTCTCTTTTGACCTGCCAGAAGCCAGAGACACTCACGCTGCGTGTCAACCTGGAGAGGGTGCCTGATGGGACTGGCCTTGTTTTCCCACCTTGAAAGCTCCTCTTATGCGCCTTGAAGCTCCCTGAAAAACACTGTGGTTGTCAGGCTTATACTCACGGCAGGCATGGCTGTGAGAGGGAAAAAGAGGTTACACGAAGAGACAGGGTATTTCAGTTTCTGAGTCAGAGCTAATCCTGTCTTGTTTTATAGCTAAAGGGAAACTCAAAGTGTGCCCTCGCTTCGAAGGAGGGCCCTGATATGCCATGTAGCAGAGTAGGCGTGCAACCGCTTCCATGAGGCCTTAGTCGCTCTCTTGCTTTAGTTGAACGCTAGTAAGGTATTCAGGACTCCTAGACCCCTCGCGGCAGCACTCGTTCCGTACCAGGACACTGAGTACTCCAAGGCTTCCCTGGGCTTGCTGGGCCACAGTCAGATGCGCAGGCCTGTCAGGGTGCCCATGGGTAGGCGGAGTGAAGGGTAACACGCTGCCCGCTTCACTCGGGGAGCTAGGTATCCCCAGCTACAGAAAGGTTTCATGAACACGATTCTAGAAAATCCAGCATACCATGGAAGTCGTCCTCATTCCCCTAGTCTGAGCTGTACTGAGAAAAACTCTCTGCTTACAAGTCCTTCTAGGACCTCATACCTGAAGTCACCGTATCTCAAGGTTAAAGGCAGCTTGCATTGCAACTTCCACTTCAGCACAGTTTTCTGTGGAACACTTCAGGCTTTTGGCAGAGGCACAGGACCCTAGGAGACCTAGGGCACGCTTTCGTCTAGGCAGTTCACTACACACAGAGCACCCTGTGTAGAAAAGCTGAATCGGGGAAGAGCCAGGGAGGTAGCTAGGTCTCTTTTGACCTGCCAGAAGCCAGAGACACTTATGCTGCGTGTCAACCTGGAGATGGTGCCTGATGGGACTGGCCTTGTTTTCCCACCTTGAAAGCTCCTCTTATGCGCCTTGAAGCTCCCTTAAAAACACGGTGGTTGTCAGCCTTATACTCACGGGCAGGCATGGCTGTGAGAGGAAACAACAGGGTTCACGAAGAGACAGGGTATCCCAGTTTCTCGGTCAGAGCTCATCCTGTTCTGTTCTATAGCTAAAGGGAATCTCAAAGTGAGGCCTAGCTTCGAAGGAGGGCCCTGATATGCCATGCAGCAGGGTAGGAGTGCGCAGCTTCCATGAGGCCTTAGTCGCACTTCTGCATTAGTTTCACGGTACTAATCTTCTCAGGACTCCTGCTCCCTTGCGTCTGCACCCGTTACCGTACAAAGACACTGAGTACGCCCCCCCCCCCCCAGGCTCCCCTGAGTTGAAGATCAACATTCAGACACGTAGGCCCTTCGGAGTACCCGTGTCTGTGCCGACTGAAGGGCAGCATGATGCACGCTCCCTCGGGGAGCTCGATTCCCTCAGCTCACCAACAGCCTCAGGAACACGGTTGTAGTAGGTGCAGCATGCCATGCAAGTCTGCCTGCTTACAGTAGTCCGAGCTGTACTGAGGAAAACTCTTTGCTTACAATTCCTTCTACCAGCTCCTAGCTGAAGTCAACCAACCTCTAGGCGAAAGTCGGCTTGTGGTCCAAGTGCAACTAGAGCACGCTTTCTGGTGGAACGCCGCAGGCTTTTGGAAGATGCCCAGGAGCCCAGGACACCTCGGGAATTCTTTCCTTGAGGCAGTTCGCTACACGCAGAACACCCTGCATAGAAAAGTTGATTCTCCAAGAACCCAGTGAGGAGCTAGGTCTCTTTTGACCTGCTAGAAACCACAGATGCTTCTTCTGCGTGTCAACCTGGAAATGGCGGCCTTAGGAGACAAGCCTTGTTTTCCCGTCTTGAAAGCTCCATTCATGCGGCCTTGAAGCTCCCTGAAAAACACTGTGGTTGTCGGACTTGTCCTCACGCCAGGCATGGCTCTGGAAGACAAGGAGTTTTCTCGAAAGGAAGAGGGTGCTTCCAGGCCCTGGTGGGGAGCATATCCTGCCCTGCACCAGAGCGAAGGGGAATCTCAACGTGCACCCTACCCTCGACCCAGGGCTCTGATTTGCCCTCCAGTAGGGTAGTTGTGCAGCATTTTCCTTGAGGCCTTAGTCGCAGTTCTGCATTAGTTTAAAGGTACTAATCTTCTCAGGACTCCAGGCCCGCTCATGTCAGTACCCATTTCCGCACAAGAACTCTGAGTACCCCAAGACTCCCCTGGGCTTGCTGGGCCACACTCAGACCCGTAGGCCCTTCAGTGTGCCCCTTTTTAGGCCGAGTGAAAGATAACAAACGGCACTCTTTCTTGGGAAAGCTAGATTTCCTCAGCTCACCATCAGCCTCAGGGACACGGTTCTAGCAAGGCCAGCAAACCATGGAAGTCGGCCTCATCACTCGATTCTCAGCTGTACTGAGTAAAATTCTCTGCTTTGAAGTCTTTCGAGGACCTCATACCTGAAGTCACCGTATCTCAAGGAGAAAGGCAGCTTGCATTGCAACTTCCCCTACAGCAGAGTTTTGTGTGTAACACTTCAGGCTTTTGGGAGAGGCACAGGACCCTAGGAGTCCTGGGGCAGTCTTTCGTCGGAGCAGTTCGCTACACGCAGAGCACCTTATGTAGAAAAGTTGAATCAGGGAAGAGCCAGGGAGGTAGCTAGGTCTCTTTTGACCTGCCAGAAGCCAGAGACACTCACGCTGCGTGTCAACCTGGAGAGGGTGCCTGATGGGACTGGCCTTGTTTTCCCACCTTGAAAGCTCCTCTTATGCGCCTTGAAGCTCCCTGAAAAACACTGTGGTTGTCAGGCTTATACTCACGGCAGGCATGGCTGTGAGAGGGAAAAAGAGGTTACACGAAGAGACAGGGTATTTCAGTTTCTGAGTCAGAGCTAATCCTGTCTTGTTTTATAGCTAAAGGGAAACTCAAAGTGTGCCCTCGCTTCGAAGGAGGGCCCTGATATGCCATGTAGCGGAGTAGGCGTGCAACCGCTTCCATGAGGCCTTAGTCGCTCTCTTGCTTTAGTTGAACGCTAGTAAGGTATTCAGGACGCCTAGACCCCTCGCGGCAGCACTCGTTCCGTACCAGGACACTGAGTACTCCAAGGCTTCCCTGGGCTTGCTGGGCCACAGTCAGATGCGCAGGCCTGTCAGGGTGCCCATGGGTAGGCGGAGTGAAGGGTAACACGCTGCCCGCTTCACTCGGGGAGCTAGGTATCCCCAGCTACAGAAAGGTTTCATGAACACGATTCTAGAAAATCCAGCATACCATGGAAGTCGTCCTCATTCCCCTAGTCTGAGCTGTACTGAGAAAAACTCTCTGCTTACAAGTCCTTCTAGGACCTCATACCTGAAGTCACCGTATCTCAAGGTTAAAGGCAGCTTGCATTGCAACTTCCACTTCAGCACAGTTTTCTGTGGAACACTTCAGGCTTTTGGCAGAGGCACAGGACCCTAGGAGACCTAGGGCACTCTTTCGTCTAGGCAGTTCACTACACACAGAGCACCCTGTGTAGAAAAGCTGAATCGGGGAAGAGCCAGGGAGGTAGCTAGGTCTCTTTTGACCTGCCAGAAGCCAGAGACACTTATGCTGCGTGTCAACCTGGAGATGGTGCCTGATGGGACTGGCCTTGTTTTCCCACCTTGAAAGCTCCTCTTATGCGCCTTGAAGCTCCCTTAAAAACACGGTGGTTGTCAGCCTTATACTCACGGGCAGGCATGGCTGTGAGAGGGAACAACAGGGTTCACGAAGAGACAGGGTATCCCAGTTTCTCGGTCAGAGCTCATCCTGTTCTGTTCTATAGCTAAAGGGAATCTCAAAGTGAGGCCTAGCTTCGAAGGAGGGCCCTGATATGCCATGCAGCAGGGTAGGGGTGCGCAGCTTCCATGAGGCCTTAGTCGCACTTCTGCATTAGTTTCACGGTACTAATCTTCTCAGGACTCCTGCTCCCTTGCGTCTGCACCCGTTTCCGTACAAAGACACTGAGTACGCCCCCCCCCGCCCAGGCTCCCCTGAGTTGAAGATCAACATTCAGACACGTAGGCCCTTCGGAGTACCCGTGTCTGTGCCGACTGAAGGGCAGCATGATGCACGCTCCCTCGGGGAGCTCGATTCCCTCAGCTCACCAACAGCCTCAGGAACACGGTTGTAGTAGGTGCAGCATGCCATGCAAGTCTGCCTGCTTACAGTAGTCCGAGCTGTACTGAGGAAAACTCTTTGCTTACAATTCCTTCTACCAGCTCCTAGCTGAAGTCAACCAACCTCTAGGCGAAAGTCGGCTTGTGGTCCAAGTGCAACTAGAGCACGCTTTCTGGTGGAACGCCGCAGGCTTTTGGAAGATGCCCAGGAGCCCAGGACACCTCGGGAATTCTTTCCTTGAGGCAGTTCGCTACACGCAGAACACCCTGCATAGAAAAGTTGATTCTCCAAGAACCCAGTGAGGAGCTAGGTCTCTTTTGACCTGCTAGAAACCACAGATGCTTCTTCTGCGTGTCAACCTGGAAATGGCGGCCTTAGGAGACAAGCCTTGTTTTCCCGTCTTGAAAGCTCCATTCATGCGGCCTTGAAGCTCCCTGAAAAACACTGTGGTTGTCGGACTTGTCCTCACGCCAGGCATGGCTCTGGAAGACAAGGAGTTTTCTCGAAAGAAAGAGGGTGCTTCCAGGCCCTGGTGGGGAGCATATCCTGCCCTGCACCAGAGCGAAGGGGAATCTCAACGTGCACCCTACCCTCGACCCAGGGCTCTGATTTGCCCTCCAGTAGGGTAGTTGTGCAGCATTTTCCTTGAGGCCTTAGTCGCAGTTCTGCATTAGTTTAAAGGTACTAATCTTCTCAGGACTCCAGGCCCGCTCATGTCAGTACCCATTTCCGCACAAGAACTCTGAGTACCCCAAGACTCCCCTGGGCTTGCTGGGCCACACTCAGACCCGTAGGCCCTTCAGTGTGCCCCTTTTTAGGCCGAGTGAAAGATAACAAACTGCACTCTTTCTTGGGAAAGCTAGATTTCCTCAGCTCACCATCAGCCTCAGGGACACGGTTCTAGCAAGGCCAGCAAACCATGGAAGTCGGCCTCATCACTCGATTCTCAGCTGTACTGAGTAAAATTCTCTGCTTTGAAGTCCTTCGAGGACCTCATACCTGAAGTCACCGTATCTCAAGGAGAAAGGCAGCTTGCATTGCAACTTCCCCTACAGCAGAGTTTTGTGTGTAACACTTCAGGCTTTTGGGAGAGGCACAGGACCCTAGGAGTCCTGGGGCAGTCTTTCGTCGGAGCAGTTCGCTACACGCAGAGCACCTTATGTAGAAAAGTTGAATCAGGGAAGAGCCAGGGAGGTAGCTAGGTCTCTTTTGACCTGCCAGAAGCCAGAGACACTCACGCTGCGTGTCAACCTGGAGAGGGTGCCTGATGGGACTGGCCTTGTTTTCCCACCTTGAAAGCTCCTCTTATGCGCCTTGAAGCTCCCTGAAAAACACTGTGGTTGTCAGGCTTATACTCACGGCAGGCATGGCTGTGAGAGGGAAAAAGAGGTTACACGAAGAGACAGGGTATTTCAGTTTCTGAGTCAGAGCTAATCCTGTCTTGTTTTATAGCTAAAGGGAAACTCAAAGTGTGCCCTCGCTTCGAAGGAGGGCCCTGATATGCCATGTAGCGGAGTAGGCGTGCAACCGCTTCCATGAGGCCTTAGTCGCTCTCTTGCTTTAGTTGAACGCTAGTAAGGTATTCAGGACTCCTAGACCCCTCGCGGCAGCACTCGTTCCGTACCAGGACACTGAGTACTCCAAGGCTTCCCTGGGCTTGCTGGGCCACAGTCAGATGCGCAGGCCTGTCAGGGTGCCCATGGGTAGGCGGAGTGAAGGGTAACACGCTGCCCGCTTCACTCGGGGAGCTAGGTATCCCCAGCTACAGAAAGGTTTCATGAACACGATTCTAGAAAATCCAGCATACCATGGAAGTCGTCCTCATTCCCCTAGTCTGAGCTGTACTGAGAAAAACTCTCTGCTTACAAGTCCTTCTAGGACCTCATACCTGAAGTCACCGTATCTCAAGGTTAAAGGCAGCTTGCATTGCAACTTCCACTTCAGCACAGTTTTCTGTGGAACACTTCAGGCTTTTGGCAGAGGCACAGGACCCTAGGAGACCTAGGGCACGCTTTCGTCTAGGCAGTTCACTACACACAGAGCACCCTGTGTAGAAAAGCTGAATCGGGGAAGAGCCAGGGAGGTAGCTAGGTCTCTTTTGACCTGCCAGAAGCCAGAGACACTTATGCTGCGTGTCAACCTGGAGATGGTGCCTGATGGGACTGGCCTTGTTTTCCCACCTTGAAAGCTCCTCTTATGCGCCTTGAAGCTCCCTTAAAAACACGGTGGTTGTCAGCCTTATACTCACGGGCAGGCATGGCTGTGAGAGGGAACAACAGGGTTCACGAAGAGACAGGGTATCCCAGTTTCTCGGTCAGAGCTCATCCTGTTCTGTTCTATAGCTAAAGGGAATCTCAAAGTGAGGCCTAGCTTCGAAGGAGGGCCCTGATATGCCATGCAGCAGGGTAGGAGTGCGCAGCTTCCATGAGGCCTTAGTCGCACTTCTGCATTAGTTTCACGGTACTAATCTTCTCAGGACTCCTGCTCCCTTGCGTCTGCACCCGTTACCGTACAAAGACACTGAGTACGCCCCCCCACCCCCCAGGCTCCCCTGAGTTGAAGATCAACATTCAGACACGTAGGCCCTTCGGAGTACCCGTGTCTGTGCCGACTGAAGGGCAGCATGATGCACGCTCCCTCGGGGAGCTCGATTCCCTCAGCTCACCAACAGCCTCAGGAACACGGTTGTAGTAGGTGCAGCATGCCATGCAAGTCTGCCTGCTTACAGTAGTCCGAGCTGTACTGAGGAAAACTCTTTGCTTACAATTCCTTCTACCAGCTCCTAGCTGAAGTCAACCAACCTCTAGGCGAAAGTCGGCTTGTGGTCCAAGTGCAACTAGAGCACGCTTTCTGGTGGAACGCCGCAGGCTTTTGGAAGATGCCCAGGAGCCCAGGACACCTCGGGAATTCTTTCCTTGAGGCAGTTCGCTACACGCAGAACACCCTGCAAAGAAAAGTTGATTCTCCAAGAACCCAGTGAGGAGCTAGGTCTCTTTTGACCTGCTAGAAACCACAGATGCTTCTTCTGCGTGTCAACCTGGAAATGGCGGCCTTAGGAGACAAGCCTTGTTTTCCCGTCTTGAAAGCTCCATTCATGCGGCCTTGAAGCTCCCTGAAAAACACTGTGGTTGTCGGACTTGTCCTCACGCCAGGCATGGCTCTGGAAGACAAGGAGTTTTCTCGAAAGAAAGAGGGTGCTTCCAGGCCCTGGTGGGGAGCATATCCTGCCCTGCACCAGAGCGAAGGGGAATCTCAACGTGCACCCTACCCTCGACCCAGGGCTCTGATTTGCCCTCCAGTAGGGTAGTTGTGCAGCATTTTCCTTGAGGCCTTAGTCGCAGTTCTGCATTAGTTTAAAGGTACTAATCTTCTCAGGACTCCAGGCCCGCTCATGTCAGTACCCATTTCCGCACAAGAACTCTGAGTACCCCAAGACTCCCCTGGGCTTGCTGGGCCACACTCAGACCCGTAGGCCCTTCAGTGTGCCCCTTTTTAGGCCGAGTGAAAGATAACAAACGGCACTCTTTCTTGGGAAAGCTAGATTTCCTCAGCTCACCATCAGCCTCAGGGACACGGTTCTAGCAAGGCCAGCAAACCATGGAAGTCGGCCTCATCACTCGATTCTCAGCTGTACTGAGTAAAATTCTCTGCTTTGAAGTCCTTCGAGGACCTCATACCTGAAGTCACCGTATCTCAAGGAGAAAGGCAGCTTGCATTGCAACTTCCCCTACAGCAGAGTTTTGTGTGTAACACTTCAGGCTTTTGGGAGAGGCACAGGACCCTAGGAGTCCTGGGGCAGTCTTTCGTCGGAGCAGTTCGCTACACGCAGAGCACCTTATGTAGAAAAGTTGAATCAGGGAAGAGCCAGGGAGGTAGCTAGGTCTCTTTTGACCTGCCAGAAGCCAGAGACACTCACGCTGCGTGTCAACCTGGAGAGGGTGCCTGATGGGACTGGCCTTGTTTTCCCACCTTGAAAGCTCCTCTTATGCGCCTTGAAGCTCCCTGAAAAACACTGTGGTTGTCAGGCTTATACTCACGGCAGGCATGGCTGTGAGAGGGAAAAAGAGGTTACACGAAGAGACAAGGTATTTCAGTTTCTGAGTCAGAGCTAATCCTGTCTTGTTTTATAGCTAAAGGGAAACTCAAAGTGTGCCCTCGCTTCGAAGGAGGGCCCTGATATGCCATGTAGCAGAGTAGGCGTGCAACCGCTTCCATGAGGCCTTAGTCGCTCTCTTGCTTTAGTTGAACGCTAGTAAGGTATTCAGGACTCCTAGACCCCTCGCGGCAGCACTCGTTCCGTACCAGGACACTGAGTACTCCAAGGCTTCCCTGGGCTTGCTGGGCCACAGTCAGATGCGCAGGCCTGTCAGGGTGCCCATGGGTAGGCGGAGTGAAGGGTAACACGCTGCCCGCTTCACTCGGGGAGCTAGGTATCCCCAGCTACAGAAAGGTTTCATGAACACGATTCTAGAAAATCCAGCATACCATGGAAGTCGTCCTCATTCCCCTAGTCTGAGCTGTACTGAGAAAAACTCTCTGCTTACAAGTCCTTCTAGGACCTCATACCTGAAGTCACCGTATCTCAAGGTTAAAGGCAGCTTGCATTGCAACTTCCACTTCAGCACAGTTTTCTGTGGAACACTTCAGGCTTTTGGCAGAGGCACAGGACCCTAGGAGACCTAGGGCACGCTTTCGTCTAGGCAGTTCACTACACACAGAGCACCCTGTGTAGAAAAGCTGAATCGGGGAAGAGCCAGGGAGGTAGCTAGGTCTCTTTTGACCTGCCAGAAGCCAGAGACACTTATGCTGCGTGTCAACCTGGAGATGGTGCCTGATGGGACTGGCCTTGTTTTCCCACCTTGAAAGCTCCTCTTATGCGCCTTGAAGCTCCCTTAAAAACACGGTGGTTGTCAGCCTTATACTCACGGGCAGGCATGGCTGTGAGAGGGAACAACAGGGTTCACGAAGAGACAGGGTATCCCAGTTTCTCGGTCAGAGCTCATCCTGTTCTGTTCTATAGCTAAAGGGAATCTCAAAGTGAGGCCTAGCTTCGAAGGAGGGCCCTGATATGCCATGCAGCAGGGTAGGAGTGCGCAGCTTCCATGAGGCCTTAGTCGCACTTCTGCATTAGTTTCACGGTACTAATCTTCTCAGGACTCCTGCTCCCTTGCGTCTGCACCCGTTACCGTACAAAGACACTGAGTACGCCCCCCCACCCCCCAGGCTCCCCTGAGTTGAAGATCAACATTCAGACACGTAGGCCCTTCGGAGTACCCGTGTCTGTGCCGACTGAAGGGCAGCATGATGCACGCTCCCTCGGGGAGCTCGATTCCCTCAGCTCACCAACAGCCTCAGGAACACGGTTGTAGTAGGTGCAGCATGCCATGCAAGTCTGCCTGCTTACAGTAGTCCGAGCTGTACTGAGGAAAACTCTTTGCTTACAATTCCTTCTACCAGCTCCTAGCTGAAGTCAACCAACCTCTAGGCGAAAGTCGGCTTGTGGTCCAAGTGCAACTAGAGCACGCTTTCTGGTGGAACGCCGCAGGCTTTTGGAAGATGCCCAGGAGCCCAGGACACCTCGGGAATTCTTTCCTTGAGGCAGTTCGCTACACGCAGAACACCCTGCATAGAAAAGTTGATTCTCCAAGAACCCAGTGAGGAGCTAGGTCTCTTTTGACCTGCTAGAAACCACAGATGCTTCTTCTGCGTGTCAACCTGGAAATGGCGGCCTTAGGAGACAAGCCTTGTTTTCCCGTCTTGAAAGCTCCATTCATGCGGCCTTGAAGCTCCCTGAAAAACACTGTGGTTGTCGGACTTGTCCTCACGCCAGGCATGGCTCTGGAAGACAAGGAGTTTTCTCGAAAGAAAGAGGGTGCTTCCAGGCCCTGGTGGGGAGCATATCCTGCCCTGCACCAGAGCGAAGGGGAATCTCAACGTGCACCCTACCCTCGACCCAGGGCTCTGATTTGCCCTCCAGTAGGGTAGTTGTGCAGCATTTTCCTTGAGGCCTTAGTCGCAGTTCTGCATTAGTTTAAAGGTACTAATCTTCTCAGGACTCCAGGCCCGCTCATGTCAGTACCCATTTCCGCACAAGAACTCTGAGTACCCCAAGACTCCCCTGGGCTTGCTGGGCCACACTCAGACCCATAGGCCCTTCAGTGTGCCCCTTTTTAGGCCGAGTGAAAGATAACAAACGGCACTCTTTCTTGGGAAAGCTAGATTTCCTCAGCTCACCATCAGCCTCAGGGACACGGTTCTAGCAAGGCCAGCAAACCATGGAAGTCGGCCTCATCACTCGATTCTCAGCTGTACTGAGTAAAATTCTCTGCTTTGAAGTCCTTCGAGGACCTCATACCTGAAGTCACCGTATCTCAAGGAGAAAGGCAGCTTGCATTGCAACTTCCCCTACAGCAGAGTTTTGTGTGTAACACTTCAGGCTTTTGGGAGAGGCACAGGACCCTAGGAGTCCTGGGGCAGTCTTTCGTCGGAGCAGTTCGCTACACGCAGAGCACCTTATGTAGAAAAGTTGAATCAGGGAAGAGCCAGGGAGGTAGCTAGGTCTCTTTTGACCTGCCAGAAGCCAGAGACACTCACGCTGCGTGTCAACCTGGAGAGGGTGCCTGATGGGACTGGCCTTGTTTTCCCACCTTGAAAGCTCCTCTTATGCGCCTTGAAGCTCCCTGAAAAACACTGTGGTTGTCAGGCTTATACTCACGGCAGGCATGGCTGTGAGAGGGAAAAAGAGGTTACACGAAGAGACAGGGTATTTCAGTTTCTGAGTCAGAGCTAATCCTGTCTTGTTTTATAGCTAAAGGGAAACTCAAAGTGTGCCCTCGCTTCGAAGGAGGGCCCTGATATGCCATGTAGCGGAGTAGGCGTGCAACCGCTTCCATGAGGCCTTAGTCGCTCTCTTGCTTTAGTTGAACGCTAGTAAGGTATTCAGGACTCCTAGACCCCTCGCGGCAGCACTCGTTCCGTACCAGGACACTGAGTACTCCAAGGCTTCCCTGGGCTTGCTGGGCCACAGTCAGATGCGCAGGCCTGTCAGGGTGCCCATGGGTAGGCGGAGTGAAGGGTAACACGCTGCCCGCTTCACTCGGGGAGCTAGGTATCCCCAGCTACAGAAAGGTTTCATGAACACGATTCTAGAAAATCCAGCATACCATGGAAGTCGTCCTCATTCCCCTAGTCTGAGCTGTACTGAGAAAAACTCTCTGCTTACAAGTCCTTCTAGGACCTCATACCTGAAGTCACCGTATCTCAAGGTTAAAGGCAGCTTGCATTGCAACTTCCACTTCAACACAGTTTTCTGTGGAACACTTCAGGCTTTTGGCAGAGGCACAGGACCCTAGGAGACCTAGGGCACTCTTTCGTCTAGGCAGTTCACTACACACAGAGCACCCTGTGTAGAAAAGCTGAATCGGGGAAGAGCCAGGGAGGTAGCTAGGTCTCTTTTGACCTGCCAGAAGCCAGAGACACTTATGCTGCGTGTCAACCTGGAGATGGTGCCTGATGGGACTGGCCTTGTTTTCCCACCTTGAAAGCTCCTCTTATGCGCCTTGAAGCTCCCTTAAAAACACGGTGGTTGTCAGCCTTATACTCACGGGCAGGCATGGCTGTGAGAGGGAACAACAGGGTTCACGAAGAGACAGGGTATCCCAGTTTCTCGGTCAGAGCTCATCCTGTTCTGTTCTATAGCTAAAGGGAATCTCAAAGTGAGGCCTAGCTTCGAAGGAGGGCCCTGATATGCCATGCAGCAGGGTAGGAGTGCGCAGCTTCCATGAGGCCTTAGTCGCACTTCTGCATTAGTTTCACGGTACTAATCTTCTCAGGACTCCTGCTCCCTTGCGTCTGCACCCGTTACCGTACAAAGACACTGAGTACGCCCCCCCACCCCCCAGGCTCCCCTGAGTTGAAGATCAACATTCAGACACGTAGGCCCTTCGGAGTACCCGTGTCTGTGCCGACTGAAGGGCAGCATGATGCACGCTCCCTCGGGGAGCTCGATTCCCTCAGCTCACCAACAGCCTCAGGAACACGGTTGTAGTAGGTGCAGCATGCCATGCAAGTCTGCCTGCTTACAGTAGTCCGAGCTGTACTGAGGAAAACTCTTTGCTTACAATTCCTTCTACCAGCTCCTAGCTGAAGTCAACCAACCTCTAGGCGAAAGTCGGCTTGTGGTCCAAGTGCAACTAGAGCACGCTTTCTGGTGGAACGCCGCAGGCTTTTGGAAGATGCCCAGGAGCCCAGGACACCTCGGGAATTCTTTCCTTGAGGCAGTTCGCTACACGCAGAACACCCTGCATAGAAAAGTTGATTCTCCAAGAACCCAGTGAGGAGCTAGGTCTCTTTTGACCTGCTAGAAACCACAGATGCTTCTTCTGCGTGTCAACCTGGAAATGGCGGCCTTAGGAGACAAGCCTTGTTTTCCCGTCTTGAAAGCTCCATTCATGCGGCCTTGAAGCTCCCTGAAAAACACTGTGGTTGTCGGACTTGTCCTCACGCCAGGCATGGCTCTGGAAGACAAGGAGTTTTCTCGAAAGAAAGAGGGTGCTTCCAGGCCCTGGTGGGGAGCATATCCTGCCCTGCACCAGAGCGAAGGGGAATCTCAACGTGCACCCTACCCTCGACCCAGGGCTCTGATTTGCCCTCCAGTAGGGTAGTTGTGCAGCATTTTCCTTGAGGCCTTAGTCGCAGTTCTGCATTAGTTTAAAGGTACTAATCTTCTCAGGACTCCAGGCCCGCTCATGTCAGTACCCATTTCCGCACAAGAACTCTGAGTACCCCAAGACTCCCCTGGGCTTGCTGGGCCACACTCAGACCCGTAGGCCCTTCAGTGTGCCCCTTTTTAGGCCGAGTGAAAGATAACAAACGGCACTCTTTCTTGGGAAAGCTAGATTTCCTCAGCTCACCATCAGCCTCAGGGACACGGTTCTAGCAAGGCCAGCAAACCATGGAAGTCGGCCTCATCACTCGATTCTCAGCTGTACTGAGTAAAATTCTCTGCTTTGAAGTCCTTCGAGGACCTCATACCTGAAGTCACCGTATCTCAAGGAGAAAGGCAGCTTGCATTGCAACTTCCCCTACAGCAGAGTTTTGTGTGTAACACTTCAGGCTTTTGGGAGAGGCACAGGACCCTAGGAGTGCTGGGGCAGTCTTTCGTCGGAGCAGTTCGCTACACGCAGAGCACCTTATGTAGAAAAGTTGAATCAGGGAAGAGCCAGGGAGGTAGCTAGGTCTCTTTTGACCTGCCAGAAGCCAGAGACACTCACGCTGCGTGTCAACCTGGAGAGGGTGCCTGATGGGACTGGCCTTGTTTTCCCACCTTGAAAGCTCCTCTTATGCGCCTTGAAGCTCCCTGAAAAACACTGTGGTTGTCAGGCTTATACTCACGGCAGGCATGGCTGTGAGAGGGAAAAAGAGGTTACACGAAGAGACAGGGTATTTCAGTTTCTGAGTCAGAGCTAATCCTGTCTTGTTTCATAGCTAAAGGGAAACTCAAAGTGTGCCCTCGCTTCGAAGGAGGGCCCTGATATGCCATGTAGCGGAGTAGGCGTGCAACCGCTTCCATGAGGCCTTAGTCGCTCTCTTGCTTTAGTTGAACGCTAGTAAGGTATTCAGGACTCCTAGACCCCTCGCGGCAGCACTCGTTCCGTACCAGGACACTGAGTACTCCAAGGCTTCCCTGGGCTTGCTGGGCCACAGTCAGATGCGCAGGCCTGTCAGGGTGCCCATGGGTAGGCGGAGTGAAGGGTAACACGCTGCCCGCTTCACTCGGGGAGCTAGGTATCCCCAGCTACAGAAAGGTTTCATGAACACGATTCTAGAAAATCCAGCATACCATGGAAGTCGTCCTCATTCCCCTAGTCTGAGCTGTACTGAGAAAAACTCTCTGCTTACAAGTCCTTCTAGGACCTCATACCTGAAGTCACCGTATCTCAAGGTTAAAGGCAGCTTGCATTGAAACTTCCACTTCAGCACAGTTTTCTGTGGAACACTTCAGGCTTTTGGCAGAGGCACAGGACCCTAGGAGACCTAGGGCACGCTTTCGTCTAGGCAGTTCACTACACACAGAGCACCCTGTGTAGAAAAGCTGAATCGGGGAAGAGCCAGGGAGGTAGCTAGGTCTCTTTAGACCTGCCAGAAGCCAGAGACACTTATGCTGCGTGTCAACCTGGAGATGGTGCCTGATGGGACTGGCCTTGTTTTCCCACCTTGAAAGCTCCTCTTATGCGCCTTGAAGCTCCCTTAAAAACACGGTGGTTGTCAGCCTTATACTCACGGGCAGGCATGGCTGTGAGAGGGAACAACAGGGTTCACGAAGAGACAGGGTATCCCAGTTTCTCGGTCAGAGCTCATCCTGTTCTGTTCTATAGCTAAAGGGAATCTCAAAGTGAGGCCTAGCTTCGAAGGAGGGCCCTGATATGCCATGCAGCAGGGTAGGAGTGCGCAGCTTCCATGAGGCCTTAGTCGCACTTCTGCATTAGTTTCACGGTACTAATCTTCTCAGGACTCCTGCTCCCTTGCGTCTGCACCCGTTACCGTACAAAGACACTGAGTACGCCCCCCCCCCCCAGGCTCCCCTGAGTTGAAGATCAACATTCAGACACGTAGGCCCTTCGGAGTACCCGTGTCTGTGCCGAGTGAAGGGCAGCATGATGCACGCTCCCTCGGGGAGCTCGATTCCCTCAGCTCACCAACAGCCTCAGGAACACGGTTGTAGTAGGTGCAGCATGCCATGCAAGTCTGCCTGCTTACAGTAGTCCGAGCTGTACTGAGGAAAACTCTTTGCTTACAATTCCTTCTACCAGCTCCTAGCTGAAGTCAACCAACCTCTAGGCGAAAGTCGGCTTGTGGTCCAAGTGCAACTAGAGCACGCTTTCTGGTGGAACGCCGCAGGCTTTTGGAAGATGCCCAGGAGCCCAGGACACCCCGGGAATTCTTTCCTTGAGGCAGTTCGCTACACGCAGAACACCCTGCATAGAAAAGTTGATTCTCCAAGAACCCAGTGAGGAGCTAGGTCTCTTTTGACCTGCTAGAAACCACAGATGCTTCTTCTGCGTGTCAACCTGGAAATGGCGGGCTTAGGAGACAAGCCTTGTTTTCCCGTCTTGAAAGCTCCATTCATGCGGCCTTGAAGCTCCCTGAAAAACACTGTGGTTGTCGGACTTGTCCTCACGCCAGGCATGGCTCTGGAAGACAAGGAGTTTTCTCGAAAGAAAGAGGGTGCTTCCAGGCCCTGGTGGGGAGCATATCCTGCCCTGCACCAGAGCGAAGGGGAATCTCAACGTGCACCCTACCCTCGACCCAGGGCTCTGATTTGCCCTCCAGTAGGGTAGTTGTGCAGCATTTTCCTTGAGGCCTTAGTCGCAGTTCTGCATTAGTTTAAAGGTACTAATCTTCTCAGGACTCCAGGCCCGCTCATGTCAGTACCCATTTCCGCACAAGAACTCTGAGTACCCCAAGACTCCCCTGGGCTTGCTGGGCCACACTCAGACCCGTAGGCCCTTCAGTGTGCCCCTTTTTAGGCCGAGTGAAAGATAACAAACGGCACTCTTTCTTGGGAAAGCTAGATTTCCTCAGCTCACCATCAGCCTCAGGGACACGGTTCTAGCAAGGCCAGCAAACCATGGAAGTCGGCCTCATCACTCGATTCTCAGCTGTACTGAGTAAAATTCTCTGCTTTGAAGTCCTTCGAGGACCTCATACCTGAAGTCACCGTATCTCAAGGAGAAAGGCAGCTTGCATTGCAACTTCCCCTACAGCAGAGTTTTGTGTGTAACACTTCAGGCTTTTGGGAGAGGCACAGGACCCTAGGAGTCCTGGGGCAGTCTTTCGTCGGAGCAGTTCGCTACACGCAGAGCACCTTATGTAGAAAAGTTGAATCAGGGAAGAGCCAGGGAGGTAGCTAGGTCTCTTTTGACCTGCCAGAAGCCAGAGACACTCACGCTGCGTGTCAACCTGGAGAGGGTGCCTGATGGGACTGGCCTTGTTTTCCCACCTTGAAAGCTCCTCTTATGCGCCTTGAAGCTCCCTGCAAAACACTGTGGTTGTCAGGCTTATACTCACGGCAGGCATGGCTGTGAGAGGGAAAAAGAGGTTACACGAAGAGACAGGGTATTTCAGTTTCTGAGTCAGAGCTAATCCTGTCTTGTTTCATAGCTAAAGGGAAACTCAAAGTGTGCCCTCGCTTCGAAGGAGGGCCCTGATATGCCATGTAGCGGAGTAGGCGTGCAACCGCTTCCATGAGGCCTTAGTCGCTCTCTTGCTTTAGTTGAACGCTAGTAAGGTATTCAGGACTCCTAGACCCCTCGCGGCAGCACTCGTTCCGTACCAGGACACTGAGTACTCCAAGGCTTCCCTGGGCTTGCTGGGCCACAGTCAGATGCGCAGGCCTGTCAGGGTGCCCATGGGTAGGCGGAGTGAAGGGTAACACGCTGCCCGCTTCACTCGGGGAGCTAGGTATCCCCAGCTACAGAAAGGTTTCATGAACACGATTCTAGAAAATCCAGCATACCATGGAAGTCGTCCTCATTCCCCTAGTCTGAGCTGTACTGAGAAAAACTCTCTGCTTACAAGTCTTTCTAGGACCTCATACCTGAAGTCACCGTATCTCAAGGTTAAAGGCAGCTTGCATTGCAACTTCCACTTCAGCACAGTTTTCTGTGGAACACTTCAGGCTTTTGGCAGAGGCACAGGACCCTAGGAGAACTAGGGCACGCTTTCGTCTAGGCAGTTCACTACACACAGAGCACCCTGTGTAGAAAAGCTGAATCGGGGAAGAGCCAGGGAGGTAGCTAGGTCTCTTTTGACCTGCCAGAAGCCAGAGACACTTATGCTGCGTGTCAACCTGGAGATGGTGCCTGATGGGACTGGCCTTGTTTTCCCACCTTGAAAGCTCCTCTTATGCGCCTTGAAGCTCCCTTAAAAACACGGTGGTTGTCAGCCTTATACTCACGGGCAGGCATGGCTGTGAGAGGGAACAACAGGGTTCACGAAGAGACAGGGTATCCCAGTTTCTCGGTCAGAGCTCATCCTGTTCTGTTCTATAGCTAAAGGGAATCTCAAAGTGAGGCCTAGCTTCGAAGGAGGGCCCTGATATGCCATGCAGCAGGGTAGGAGTGCGCAGCTTCCATGAGGCCTTAGTCGCACTTCTGCATTAGTTTCACGGTACTAATCTTCTCAGGACTCCTGCTCCCTTGCGTCTGCACCCGTTACCGTACAAAGACACTGAGTACGCCCCCCCCCCCCAGGCTCCCCTGAGTTGAAGATCAACATTCAGACACGTAGGCCCTTCGGAGTACCCGTGTCTGTGCCGACTGAAGGGCAGCATGATGCACGCTCCCTCGGGGAGCTCGATTCCCTCAGCTCACCAACAGCCTCAGGAACACGGTTGTAGTAGGTGCAGCATGCCATGCAAGTCTGCCTGCTTACAGTAGTCCGAGCTGTACTGAGGAAAACTCTTTGCTTACAATTCCTTCTACCAGCTCCTAGCTGAAGTCAACCAACCTCTAGGCGAAAGTCGGCTTGTGGTCCAAGTGCAACTAGAGCACGCTTTCTGGTGGAACGCCGCAGGCTTTTGGAAGATGCCCAGGAGCCCAGGACACCTCGGGAATTCTTTCCTTGAGGCAGTTCGCTACACGCAGAACACCCTGCATAGAAAAGTTGATTCTCCAAGAACCCAGTGAGGAGCTAGGTCTCTTTTGACCTGCTAGAAACCACAGATGCTTCTTCTGCGTGTCAACCTGGAAATGGCGGCCTTAGGAGACAAGCCTTGTTTTCCCGTCTTGAAAGCTCCATTCATGCGGCCTTGAAGCTCCCTGAAAAACACTGTGGTTGTCGGACTTGTCCTCACGCCAGGCATGGCTCTGGAAGACAAGGAGTTTTCTCGAAAGGAAGAGGGTGCTTCCAGGCCCTGGTGGGGAGCATATCCTGCCCTGCACCAGAGCGAAGGGGAATCTCAACGTGCACCCTACCCTCGACCCAGGGCTCTGATTTGCCCTCCAGTAGGGTAGTTGTGCAGCATTTTCCTTGAGGCCTTAGTCGCAGTTCTGCATTAGTTTAAAGGTACTAATCTTCTCAGGACTCCAGGCCCGCTCATGTCAGTACCCATTTCCGCACAAGAACTCTGAGTACCCCAAGACTCCCCTGGGCTTGCTGGGCCACACTCAGACCCGTAGGCCCTTCAGTGTGCCCCTTTTTAGGCCGAGTGAAAGATAACAAACGGCACTCTTTCTTGGGAAAGCTAGATTTCCTCAGCTCACCATCAGCCTCAGGGACACGGTTCTAGCAAGGCCAGCAAACCATGGAAGTCGGCCTCATCACTCGATTCTCAGCTGTACTGAGTAAAATTCTCTGCTTTGAAGTCCTTCGAGGACCTCATACCTGAAGTCACCGTATCTCAAGGAGAAAGGCAGCTTGCATTGCAACTTCCCCTACAGCAGAGTTTTGTGTGTAACACTTCAGGCTTTTGGGAGAGGCACAGGACCCTAGGAGTCCTGGGGCAGTCTTTCGTCGGAGCAGTTCGCTACACGCAGAGCACCTTATGTAGAAAAGTTGAATCAGGGAAGAGCCAGGGAGGTAGCTAGGTCTCTTTTGACCTGCCAGAAGCCAGAGACACTCACGCTGCGTGTCAACCTGGAGAGGGTGCCTGATGGGACTGGCCTTGTTTTCCCACCTTGAAAGCTCCTCTTATGCGCCTTGAAGCTCCCTGAAAAACACTGTGGTTGTCAGGCTTATACTCACGGCAGGCATGGCTGTGAGAGGGAAAAAGAGGTTACACGAAGAGACAGGGTATTTCAGTTTCTGAGTCAGAGCTAATCCTGTCTTGTTTCATAGCTAAAGGGAAACTCAAAGTGTGCCCTCGCTTCGAAGGAGGGCCCTGATATGCCATGTAGCGGAGTAGGCGTGCAACCGCTTCCATGAGGCCTTAGTCGCTCTCTTGCTTTAGTTGAACGCTAGTAAGGTATTCAGGACTCCTAGACCCCTCGCGGCAGCACTCGTTCCGTACCAGGACACTGAGTACTCCAAGGCTTCCCTGGGCTTGCTGGGCCACAGTCAGATGCGCAGGCCTGTCAGGGTGCCCATGGGTAGGCGGAGTGAAGGGTAACACGCTGCCCGCTTCACTCGGGGAGCTAGGTATCCCCAGCTACAGAAAGGTTTCATGAACACGATTCTAGAAAATCCAGCATACCATGGAAGTCGTCCTCATTCCCCTAGTCTGAGCTGTACTGAGAAAAACTCTCTGCTTACAAGTCCTTCTAGGACCTCATACCTGAAGTCACCGTATCTCAAGGTTAAAGGCAGCTTGCATTGCAACTTCCACTTCAGCACAGTTTTCTGTGGAACACTTCAGGCTTTTGGCAGAGGCACAGGACCCTAGGAGACCTAGGGCACTCTTTCGTCTAGGCAGTTCACTACACACAGAGCACCCTGTGTAGAAAAGCTGAATCGGGGAAGAGCCAGGGAGGTAGCTAGGTCTCTTTTGACCTGCCAGAAGCCAGAGACACTTATGCTGCGTGTCAACCTGGAGATGGTGCCTGATGGGACTGGCCTTGTTTTCCCACCTTGAAAGCTCCTCTTATGCGCCTTGAAGCTCCCTTAAAAACACGGTGGTTGTCAGCCTTATACTCACGGGCAGGCATGGCTGTGAGAGGGAACAACAGGGTTCACGAAGAGACAGGGTATCCCAGTTTCTCGGTCAGAGCTCATCCTGTTCTGTTCTATAGCTAAAGGGAATCTCAAAGTGAGGCCTAGCTTCGAAGGAGGGCCCTGATATGCCATGCAGCAGGGTAGGAGTGCGCAGCTTCCATGAGGCCTTAGTCGCACTTCTGCATTAGTTTCACGGTACTAATCTTCTCAGGACTCCTGCTCCCTTGCGTCTGCACCCGTTACCGTACAAAGACACTGAGTACGCCCCCCCCCCCCAGGCTCCCCTGAGTTGAAGATCAACATTCAGACACGTAGGCCCTTCGGAGTACCCGTGTCTGTGCCGACTGAAGGGCAGCATGATGCACGCTCCCTCGGGGAGCTCGATTCCCTCAGCTCACCAACAGCCTCAGGAACACGGTTGTAGTAGGTGCAGCATGCCATGCAAGTCTGCCTGCTTACAGTAGTCCGAGCTGTACTGAGGAAAACTCTTTGCTTACAATTCCTTCTACCAGCTCCTAGCTGAAGTCAACCAACCTCTAGGCGAAAGTCGGCTTGTGGTCCAAGTGCAACTAGAGCACGCTTTCTGGTGGAACGCCGCAGGCTTTTGGAAGATGCCCAGGAGCCCAGGACACCTCGGGAATTCTTTCCTTGAGGCAGTTCGCTACACGCAGAACACCCTGCATAGAAAAGTTGATTCTCCAAGAACCCAGTGAGGAGCTAGGTCTCTTTTGACCTGCTAGAAACCACAGATGCTTCTTCTGCGTGTCAACCTGGAAATGGCGGCCTTAGGAGACAAGCCTTGTTTTCCCGTCTTGAAAGCTCCATTCATGCGGCCTTGAAGCTCCCTGAAAAACACTGTGGTTGTCGGACTTGTCCTCACGCCAGGCATGGCTCTGGAAGACAAGGAGTTTTCTCGAAAGAAAGAGGGTGCTTCCAGGCCCTGGTGGGGAGCATATCCTGCCCTGCACCAGAGCGAAGGGGAATCTCAACGTGCACCCTACCCTCGACCCAGGGCTCTGATTTGCCCTCCAGTAGGGTAGTTGTGCAGCATTTTCCTTGAGGCCTTAGTCGCAGTTCTGCATTAGTTTAAAGGTACTAATCTTCTCAGGACTCCAGGCCCGCTCATGTCAGTACCCATTTCCGCACAAGAACTCTGAGTACCCCAAGACTCCCCTGGGCTTGCTGGGCCACACTCAGACCCGTAGGCCCTTCAGTGTGCCCCTTTTTAGGCCGAGTGAAAGATAACAAACGGCACTCTTTCTTGGGAAAGCTAGATTTCCTCAGCTCACCATCAGCCTCAGGGACACGGTTCTAGCAAGGCCAGCAAACCATGGAAGTCGGCCTCATCACTCGATTCTCAGCTGTACTGAGTAAAATTCTCTGCTTTGAAGTCCTTCGAGGACCTCATACCTGAAGTCACCGTATCTCAAGGAGAAAGGCAGCTTGCATTGCAACTTCTCCTACAGCAGAGTTTTGTGTGTAACACTTCAGGCTTTTGGGAGAGGCACAGGACCCTAGGAGTCCTAGGGCAGTCTTTCGTCGGAGCAGTTCGCTACACGCAGAGCACCTTATGTAGAAAAGTTGAATCAGGGAAGAGCCAGGGAGGTAGCTAGGTCTCTTTTGACCTGCCAGAAGCCAGAGACACTCACGCTGCGTGTCAACCTGGAGAGGGTGCCTGATGGGACTGGCCTTGTTTTCCCACCTTGAAAGCTCCTCTTATGCGCCTTGAAGCTCCCTGAAAAACACTGTGGTTGTCAGGCTTATACTCACGGCAGGCATGGCTGTGAGAGGGAAAAAGAGGTTACACGAAGAGACAGGGTATTTCAGTTTCTGAGTCAGAGCTAATCCTGTCTTGTTTTATAGCTAAAGGGAAACTCAAAGTGTGCCCTCGCTTCGAAGGAGGGCCCTGATATGCCATGTAGCGGAGTAGGCGTGCAACCGCTTCCATGAGGCCTTAGTCGCTCTCTTGCTTTAGTTGAACGCTAGTAAGGTATTCAGGACTCCTAGACCCCTCGCGGCAGCACTCGTTCCGTACCAGGACACTGAGTACTCCAAGGCTTCCCTGGGCTTGCTGGGCCACAGTCAGATGCGCAGGCCTGTCAGGGTGCCCATGGGTAGGCGGAGTGAAGGGTAACACGCTGCCCGCTTCACTCGGGGAGCTAGGTATCCCCAGCTACAGAAAGGTTTCATGAACACGATTCTAGAAAATCCAGCATACCATGGAAGTCGTCCTCATTCCCCTAGTCTGAGCTGTACTGAGAAAAACTCTCTGCTTACAAGTCCTTCTAGGACCTCATACCTGAAGTCACCGTATCTCAAGGTTAAAGGCAGCTTGCATTGCAACTTCCACTTCAGCACAGTTTTCTGTGGAACACTTCAGGCTTTTGGCAGAGGCACAGGACCCTAGGAGACCTAGGGCACTCTTTCGTCTAGGCAGTTCACTACACAAAGAGCACCCTGTGTAGAAAAGCTGAATCGGGGAAGAGCCAGGGAGGTAGCTAGGTCTCTTTTGACCTGCCAGAAGCCAGAGACACTTATGCTGCGTGTCAACCTGGAGATGGTGCCTGATGGGACTGGCCTTGTTTTCCCACCTTGAAAGCTCCTCTTATGCGCCTTGAAGCTCCCTTAAAAACACGGTGGTTGTCAGCCTTATACTCACGGGCAGGCATGGCTGTGAGAGGGAACAACAGGGTTCACGAAGAGACAGGGTATCCCAGTTTCTCGGTCAGAGCTCATCCTGTTCTGTTCTATAGCTAAAGGGAATCTCAAAGTGAGGCCTAGCTTCGAAGGAGGGCCCTGATATGCCATGCAGCAGGGTAGGAGTGCGCAGCTTCCATGAGGCCTTAGTCGCACTTCTGCATTAGTTTCACGGTACTAATCTTCTCAGGACTCCTGCTCCCTTGCGTCTGCACCCGTTACCGTACAAAGACACTGAGTACGCCCCCCCCCCCCCAGGCTCCCCTGAGTTGAAGATCAACATTCAGACACGTAGGCCCTTCGGAGTACCCGTGTCTGTGCCGACTGAAGGGCAGCATGATGCACGCTCCCTCGGGGAGCTCGATTCCCTCAGCTCACCAACAGCCTCAGGAACACGGTTGTAGTAGGTGCAGCATGCCATGCAAGTCTGCCTGCTTACAGTAGTCCGAGCTGTACTGAGGAAAACTCTTTGCTTACAATTCCTTCTACCAGCTCCTAGCTGAAGTCAACCAACCTCTAGGCGAAAGTCGGCTTGTGGTCCAAGTGCAACTAGAGCACGCTTTCTGGTGGAACGCCGCAGGCTTTTGGAAGATGCCCAGGAGCCCAGGACACCTCGGGAATTCTTTCCTTGAGGCAGTTCGCTACACGCAGAACACCCTGCATAGAAAAGTTGATTCTCCAAGAACCCAGTGAGGAGCTAGGTCTCTTTTGACCTGCTAGAAACCACAGATGCTTCTTCTGCGTGTCAACCTGGAAATGGCGGCCTTAGGAGACAAGCCTTGTTTTCCCGTCTTGAAAGCTCCATTCATGCGGCCTTGAAGCTCCCTGAAAAACACTGTGGTTGTCGGACTTGTCCTCACGCCAGGCATGGCTCTGGAAGACAAGGAGTTTTCTCGAAAGGAAGAGGGTGCTTCCAGGCCCTGGTGGGGAGCATATCCTGCCCTGCACCAGAGCGAAGGGGAATCTCAACGTGCACCCTACCCTCGACCCAGGGCTCTGATTTGCCCTCCAGTAGGGTAGTTGTGCAGCATTTTCCTTGAGGCCTTAGTCGCAGTTCTGCATTAGTTTAAAGGTACTAATCTTCTCAGGACTCCAGGCCCGCTCATGTCAGTACCCATTTCCGCACAAGAACTCTGAGTACCCCAAGACTCCCCTGGGCTTGCTGGGCCACACTCAGACCCGTAGGCCCTTCAGTGTGCCCCTTTTTAGGCCGAGTGAAAGATAACAAACGGCACTCTTTCTTGGGAAAGCTAGATTTCCTCAGCTCACCATCAGCCTCAGGGACACGGTTCTAGCAAGGCCAGCAAACCATGGAAGTCGGCCTCATCACTCGATTCTCAGCTGTACTGAGTAAAATTCTCTGCTTTGAAGTCCTTCGAGGACCTCATACCTGAAGTCACCGTATCTCAAGGAGAAAGGCAGCTTGCATTGCAACTTCCCCTACAGCAGAGTTTTGTGTGTAACACTTCAGGCTTTTGGGAGAGGCACAGGACCCTAGGAGTCCTGGGGCAGTCTTTCGTCGGAGCAGTTCGCTACACGCAGAGCACCTTATGTAGAAAAGTTGAATCAGGGAAGAGCCAGGGAGGTAGCTAGGTCTCTTTTGACCTGCCAGAAGCCAGAGACACTCACGCTGCGTGTCAACCTGGAGAGGGTGCCTGATGGGACTGGCCTTGTTTTCCCACCTTGAAAGCTCCTCTTATGCGCCTTGAAGCTCCCTGAAAAACACTGTGGTTGTCAGGCTTATACTCACGGCAGGCATGGCTGTGAGAGGGAAAAAGAGGTTACACGAAGAGACAGGGTATTTCAGTTTCTGAGTCAGAGCTAATCCTGTCTTGTTTTATAGCTAAAGGGAAACTCAAAGTGTGCCCTCGCTTCGAAGGAGGGCCCTGATATGCCATGTAGCGGAGTAGGCGTGCAACCGCTTCCATGAGGCCTTAGTCGCTCTCTTGCTTTAGTTGAACGCTAGTAAGGTATTCAGGACTCCTAGACCCCTCGCGGCAGCACTCGTTCCGTACCAGGACACTGAGTACTCCAAGGCTTCCCTGGGCTTGCTGGGCCACAGTCAGATGCGCAGGCCTGTCAGGGTGCCCATGGGTAGGCGGAGTGAAGGGTAACACGCTGCCCGCTTCACTCGGGGAGCTAGGTATCCCCAGCTACAGAAAGGTTTCATGAACACGATTCTAGAAAATCCAGCATACCATGGAAGTCGTCCTCATTCCCCTAGTCTGAGCTGTACTGAGAAAAACTCTCTGCTTACAAGTCCTTCTAGGACCTCATACCTGAAGTCACCGTATCTCAAGGTTAAAGGCAGCTTGCATTGCAACTTCCACTTCAGCACAGTTTTCTGTGGAACACTTCAGGCTTTTGGCAGAGGCACAGGACCCTAGGAGACCTAGGGCACGCTTTCGTCTAGGCAGTTCACTACACACAGAGCACCCTGTGTAGAAAAGCTGAATCGGGGAAGAGCCAGGGAGGTAGCTAGGTCTCTTTTGACCTGCCAGAAGCCAGAGACACTTATGCTGCGTGTCAACCTGGAGATGGTGCCTGATGGGACTGGCCTTGTTTTCCCACCTTGAAAGCTCCTCTTATGCGCCTTGAAGCTCCCTTAAAAACACGGTGGTTGTCAGCCTTATACTCACGGGCAGGCATGGCTGTGAGAGGGAACAACAGGGTTCACGAAGAGACAGGGTATCCCAGTTTCTCGGTCAGAGCTCATCCTGTTCTGTTCTATAGCTAAAGGGAATCTCAAAGTGAGGCCTAGCTTCGAAGGAGGGCCCTGATATGCCATGCAGCAGGGTAGGAGTGCGCAGCTTCCATGAGGCCTTAGTCGCACTTCTGCATTAGTTTCACGGTACTAATCTTCTCAGGACTCCTGCTCCCTTGCGTCTGCACCCGTTACCGTACAAAGACACTGAGTACGCCCCCCCCCCCCAGGCTCCCCTGAGTTGAAGATCAACATTCAGACACGTAGGCCCTTCGGAGTACCCGTGTCTGTGCCGACTGAAGGGCAGCATGATGCACGCTCCCTCGGGGAGCTCGATTCCCTCAGCTCACCAACAGCCTCAGGAACACGGTTGTAGTAGGTGCAGCATGCCATGCAAGTCTGCCTGCTTACAGTAGTCCGAGCTGTACTGAGGAAAACTCTTTGCTTACAATTCCTTCTACCAGCTCCTAGCTGAAGTCAACCAACCTCTAGGCGAAAGTCGGCTTGTGGTCCAAGTGCAACTAGAGCACGCTTTCTGGTGGAACGCCGCAGGCTTTTGGAAGATGCCCAGGAGCCCAGGACACCTCGGGAATTCTTTCCTTGAGGCAGTTCGCTACACGCAGAACACCCTGCATAGAAAAGTTGATTCTCCAAGAACCCAGTGAGGAGCTAGGTCTCTTTTGACCTGCTAGAAACCACAGATGCTTCTTCTGCGTGTCAACCTGGAAATGGCGGCCTTAGGAGACAAGCCTTGTTTTCCCGTCTTGAAAGCTCCATTCATGCGGCCTTGAAGCTCCCTGAAAAACACTGTGGTTGTCGGACTTGTCCTCACGCCAGGCCTGGCTCTGGAAGACAAGGAGTTTTCTCGAAAGAAAGAGGGTGCTTCCAGGCCCTGGTGGGGAGCATATCCTGCCCTGCACCAGAGCGAAGGGGAATCTCAACGTGCACCCTACCCTCGACCCAGGGCTCTGATTTGCCCTCCAGTAGGGTAGTTGTGCAGCATTTTCCTTGAGGCCTTAGTCGCAGTTCTGCATTAGTTTAAAGGTACTAATCTTCTCAGGACTCCAGGCCCGCTCATGTCAGTACCCATTTCCGCACAAGAACTCTGAGTACCCCAAGACTCCCCTGGGCTTGCTGGGCCACACTCAGACCCGTAGGCCCTTCAGTGTGCCCCTTTTTAGGCCGAGTGAAAGATAACAAACGGCACTGTTTCTTGGGAAAGCTAGATTTCCTCAGCTCACCATCAGCCTCAGGGACACGGTTCTAGCAAGGCCAGCAAACCATGGAAGTCGGCCTCATCACTCGATTCTCAGCTGTACTGAGTAAAATTCTCTGCTTTGAAGTCCTTCGAGGACCTCATACCTGAAGTCACCGTATCTCAAGGAGAAAGGCAGCTTGCATTGCAACTTCCCCTACAGCAGAGTTTTGTGTGTAACACTTCAGGCTTTTGGGAGAGGCACAGGACCCTAGGAGTCCTGGGGCAGTCTTTCGTCGGAGCAGTTCGCTACACGCAGAGCACCTTATGTAGAAAAGTTGAATCAGGGAAGAGCCAGGGAGGTAGCTAGGTCTCTTTTGACCTGCCAGAAGCCAGAGACACTCACGCTGCGTGTCAACCTGGAGAGGGTGCCTGATGGGACTGGCCTTGTTTTCCCACCTTGAAAGCTCCTCTTATGCGCCTTGAAGCTCCCTGAAAAACACTGTGGTTGTCAGGCTTATACTCACGGCAGGCATGGCTGTGAGAGGGAAAAAGAGGTTACACGAAGAGACAGGGTATTTCAGTTTCTGAGTCAGAGCTAATCCTGTCTTGTTTCATAGCTAAATGGAAACTCAAAGTGTGCCCTCGCTTCGAAGGAGGGCCCTGATATGCCATGTAGCGGAGTAGGCGTGCAATCGCTTCCATGAGGCCTTAGTCGCTCTCTTGCTTTAGTTGAAAGCTAGTAAGGTATTCAGGACTCCTAGACCCCTCGCGGCAGCACTCGTTCCGTACCAGGACACTGAGTACTCCAAGGCTTCCCTGGGCTTGCTGGGCCACAGTCAGATGCGCAGGCCTGTCAGGGTGCCCATGGGTAGGCGGAGTGAAGGGTAACACGCTGCCCGCTTCACTCGGGGAGCTAGGTATCCCCAGCTACAGAAAGGTTTCATGAACACGATTCTAGAAAATCCAGCATACCATGGAAGTCGTCCTCATTCCCCTAGTCTGAGCTGTACTGAGAAAAACTCTCTGCTTACAAGTCCTTCTAGGACCTCATACCTGAAGTCACCGTATCTCAAGGTTAAAGGCAGCTTGCATTGCAACTTCCACTTCAGCACAGTTTTCTGTGGAACACTTCAGGCTTTTGGCAGAGGCACAGGACCCTAGGAGACCTAGGGCACTCTTTCGTCTAGGCAGTTCACTACACACAGAGCACCCTGTGTAGAAAAGCTGAATCGGGGAAGAGCCAGGGAGGTAGCTAGGTCTCTTTTGACCTGCCAGAAGCCAGAGACACTTATGCTGCGTGTCAACCTGGAGATGGTGCCTGATGGGACTGGCCTTGTTTTCCCACCTTGAAAGCTCCTCTTATGCGCCTTGAAGCTCCCTTAAAAACACGGTGGTTGTCAGCCTTATACTCACGGGCAGGCATGGCTGTGAGAGGGAACAACAGGGTTCACGAAGAGACAGGGTATCCCAGTTTCTCGGTCAGAGCTCATCCTGTTCTGTTCTATAGCTAAAGGGAATCTCAAAGTGAGGTCTAGCTTCGAAGGAGGGCCCTGATATGCCATGCAGCAGGGTAGGAGTGCGCAGCTTCCATGAGGCCTTAGTCGCACTTCTGCATTAGTTTCACGGTACTAATCTTCTCAGGACTCCTGCTCCCTTGCGTCTGCACCCGTTACCGTACAAAGACACTGAGTACGCCCCCCCCCCCCCAGGCTCCCCTGAGTTGAAGATCAACATTCAGACACGTAGGCCCTTCGGAGTACCCGTGTCTGTGCCGACTGAAGGGCAGCATGATGCACGCTCCCTCGGGGAGCTCGATTCCCTCAGCTCACCAACAGCCTCAGGAACACGGTTGTAGTAGGTGCAGCATGCCATGCAAGTCTGCCTGCTTACAGTAGTCCGAGCTGTACTGAGGAAAACTCTTTGCTTACAATTCCTTCTACCAGCTCCTAGCTGAAGTCAACCAACCTCTAGGCGAAAGTCGGCTTGTGGTCCAAGTGCAACTAGAGCACGCTTTCTGGTGGAACGCCGCAGGCTTTTGGAAGATGCCCAGGAGCCCAGGACACCTCGGGAATTCTTTCCTTGAGGCAGTTCGCTACACGCAGAACACCCTGCATAGAAAAGTTGATTCTCCAAGAACCCAGTGAGGAGCTAGGTCTCTTTTGACCTGCTAGAAACCACAGATGCTTCTTCTGCGTGTCAACCTGGAAATGGCGGCCTTAGGAGACAAGCCTTGTTTTCCCGTCTTGAAAGCTCCATTCATGCGGCCTTGAAGCTCCCTGAAAAACACTGTGGTTGTCGGACTTGTCCTCACGCCAGGCATGGCTCTGGAAGACAAGGAGTTTTCTCGAAAGGAAGAGGGTGCTTCCAGGCCCTGGTGGGGAGCATATCCTGCCCTGCACCAGAGCGAAGGGGAATCTCAACGTGCACCCTACCCTCGACCCAGGGCTCTGATTTGCCCTCCAGTAGGGTAGTTGTGCAGCATTTTCCTTGAGGCCTTAGTCGCAGTTCTGCATTAGTTTAAAGGTACTAATCTTCTCAGGACTCCAGGCCCGCTCATGTCAGTACCCATTTCCGCACAAGAACTCTGAGTACCCCAAGACTCCCCTGGGCTTGCTGGGCCACACTCAGACCCGTAGGCCCTTCAGTGTGCCCCTTTTTAGGCCGAGTGAAAGATAACAAACTGCACTCTTTCTTGGGAAAGCTAGATTTCCTCAGCTCACCATCAGCCTCAGGGACACGGTTCTAGCAAGGCCAGCAAACCATGGAAGTCGGCCTCATCACTCGATTCTCAGCTGTACTGAGTAAAATTCTCTGCTTTGAAGTCCTTCGAGGACCTCATACCTGAAGTCACCGTATCTCAAGGAGAAAGGCAGCTTGCATTGCAACTTCCCCTACAGCAGAGTTTTGTGTGTAACACTTCAGGCTTTTGGGAGAGGCACAGGACCCTAGGAGTCCTAGGGCAGTCTTTCGTCGGAGCAGTTCGCTACACGCAGAGCACCTTATGTAGAAAAGTTGAATCAGGGAAGAGCCAGGGAGGTAGCTAGGTCTCTTTTGACCTGCCAGAAGCCAGAGACACTCACGCTGCGTGTCAACCTGGAGAGGGTGCCTGATGGGACTGGCCTTGTTTTCCCACCTTGAAAGCTCCTCTTATGCGCCTTGAAGCTCCCTGAAAAACACTGTGGTTGTCAGGCTTATACTCACGGCAGGCATGGCTGTGAGAGGGAAAAAGAGGTTACACGAAGAGACAGGGTATTTCAGTTTCTGAGTCAGAGCTAATCCTGTCTTGTTTTATAGCTAAAGGGAAACTCAAAGTGTGCCCTCGCTTCGAAGGAGGGCCCTGATATGCCATGTAGCGGAGTAGGCGTGCAACCGCTTCCATGAGGCCTTAGTCGCTCTCTTGCTTCAGTTGAACGCTAGTAAGGTATTCAGGACTCCTAGACCCCTCGCGGCAGCACTCGTTCCGTACCAGGACACTGAGTACTCCAAGGCTTCCCTGGGCTTGCTGGGCCACAGTCAGATGCGCAGGCCTGTCAGGGTGCCCATGGGTAGGCGGAGTGAAGGGTAACACGCTGCCCGCTTCACTCGGGGAGCTAGGTATCCCCAGCTACAGAAAGGTTTCATGAACACGATTCTAGAAAATCCAGCATACCATGGAAGTCGTCCTCATTCCCCTAGTCTGAGCTGTACTGAGAAAAACTCTCTGCTTACAAGTCCTTCTAGGACCTCATACCTGAAGTCACCGTATCTCAAGGTTAAAGGCAGCTTGCATTGCAACTTCCACTTCAGCACAGTTTTCTGTGGAACACTTCAGGCTTTTGGCAGAGGCACAGGACCCTAGGAGACCTAGGGCACTCTTTCGTCTAGGCAGTTCACTACACACAGAGCACCCTGTGTAGAAAAGCTGAATCGGGGAAGAGCCAGGGAGGTAGCTAGGTCTCTTTTGACCTGCCAGAAGCCAGAGACACTTATGCTGCGTGTCAACCTGGAGATGGTGCCTGATGGGACTGGCCTTGTTTTCCCACCTTGAAAGCTCCTCTTATGCGCCTTGAAGCTCCCTTAAAAACACGGTGGTTGTCAGCCTTATACTCACGGGCAGGCATGGCTGTGAGAGGGAACAACAGGGTTCACGAAGAGACAGGGTATCCCAGTTTCTCGGTCAGAGCTCATCCTGTTCTGTTCTATAGCTAAAGGGAATCTCAAAGTGAGGCCTAGCTTCGAAGGAGGGCCCTGATATGCCATGCAGCAGGGTAGGAGTGCGCAGCTTCCATGAGGCCTTAGTCGCACTTCTGCATTAATTTCACGGTACTAATCTTCTCAGGACTCCTGCTCCCTTGCGTCTGCACCCGTTACCGTACAAAGACACTGAGTACGCCCCCCCCCCCAGGCTCCCCTGAGTTGAAGATCAACATTCAGACACGTAGGCCCTTCGGAGTACCCGTGTCTGTGCCGACTGAAGGGCAGCATGATGCACGCTCCCTCGGGGAGCTCGATTCCCTCAGCTCACCAACAGCCTCAGGAACACGGTTGTAGTAGGTGCAGCATGCCATGCAAGTCTGCCTGCTTACAGTAGTCCGAGCTGTACTGAGGAAAACTCTTTGCTTACAATTCCTTCTACCAGCTCCTAGCTGAAGTCAACCAACCTCTAGGCGAAAGTCGGCTTGTGGTCCAAGTGCAATTAGAGCACGCTTTCTGGTGGAACGCCGCAGGCTTTTGGAAGATGCCCAGGAGCCCAGGACACCTCGGGAATTCTTTCCTTGAGGCAGTTCGCTACACGCAGAACACCCTGCATAGAAAAGTTGATTCTCCAAGAACCCAGTGAGGAGCTAGGTCTCTTTTGACCTGCTAGAAACCACAGATGCTTCTTCTGCGTGTCAACCTGGAAATGGCGGCCTTAGGAGACAAGCCTTGTTTTCCCGTCTTGAAAGCTCCATTCATGCGGCCTTGAAGCTCCCTGAAAAACACTGTGGTTGTCGGACTTGTCCTCACGCCAGGCATGGCTCTGGAAGACAAGGAGTTTTCTCGAAAGAAAGAGGGTGCTTCCAGGCCCTGGTGGGGAGCATATCCTGCCCTGCACCAGAGCGAAGGGGAATCTCAACGTGCACCCTACCCTCGACCCAGGGCTCTGATTTGCCCTCCAGTAGGGTAGTTGTGCAGCATTTTCCTTGAGGCCTTAGTCGCAGTTCTGCATTAGTTTAAAGGTACTAATCTTCTCAGGACTCCAGGCCCGCTCATGTCAGTACCCATTTCCGCACAAGAACTCTGAGTACCCCAAGACTCCCCTGGGCTTGCTGGGCCACACTCAGACCCGTAGGCCCTTCAGTGTGCCCCTTTTTAGGCCGAGTGAAAGATAACAAACTGCACTCTTTCTTGGGAAAGCTAGATTTCCTCAGCTCACCATCAGCCTCAGGGACACGGTTCTAGCAAGGCCAGCAAACCATGGAAGTCGGCCTCATCACTCGATTCTCAGCTGTACTGAGTAAAATTCTCTGCTTTGAAGTCCTTCGAGGACCTCATACCTGAAGTCACCGTATCTCAAGGAGAAAGGCAGCTTGCATTGCAACTTCCCCTACAGCAGAGTTTTGTGTGTAACACTTCAGGCTTTTGGGAGAGGCACAGGACCCTAGGAGTCCTGGGGCAGTCTTTCGTCGGAGCAGTTCGCTACACGCAGAGCACCTTATGTAGAAAAGTTGAATCAGGGAAGAGCCAGGGAGGTAGCTAGGTCTCTTTTGACCTGCCAGAAGCCAGAGACACTCACGCTGCGTGTCAACCTGGAGAGGGTGCCTGATGGGACTGGCCTTGTTTTCCCACCTTGAAAGCTCCTCTTATGCGCCTTGAAGCTCCCTGAAAAACACTGTGGTTGTCAGGCTTATACTCACGGCAGGCATGGCTGTGAGAGGGAAAAAGAGGTTACACGAAGAGACAGGGTATTTCAGTTTCTGAGTCAGAGCTAATCCTGTCTTGTTTCATAGCTAAAGGGAAACTCAAAGTGTGCCCTCGCTTCGAAGGAGGGCCCTGATATGCCATGTAGCGGAGTAGGCGTGCAACCGCTTCCATGAGGCCTTAGTCGCTCTCTTGCTTTAGTTGAACGCTAGTAAGGTATTCAGGACTCCTAGACCCCTCGCGGCAGCACTCGTTCCGTACCAGGACACTGAGTACTCCAAGGCTTCCCTGGGCTTGCTGGGCCACAGTCAGATGCGCAGGCCTGTCAGGGTGCCCATGGGTAGGCGGAGTGAAGGGTAACACGCTGCCCGCTTCACTCGGGGAGCTAGGTATCAACAGCTACAGAAAGGTTTCATGAACACGATTCTAGAAAATCCAGCATACCATGGAAGTCGTCCTCATTCCCCTAGTCTGAGCTGTACTGAGAAAAACTCTCTGCTTACAAGTCCTTCTAGGACCTCATACCTGAAGTCACCGTATCTCAAGGTTAAAGGCAGCTTGCATTGCAACTTCCACTTCAGCACAGTTTTCTGTGGAACACTTCAGGCTTTTGGCAGAGGCACAGGACCCTAGGAGACCTAGGGCACGCTTTCGTCTAGGCAGTTCACTACACACAGAGCACCCTGTGTAGAAAAGCTGAATCGGGGAAGAGCCAGGGAGGTAGCTAGGTCTCTTTTGACCTGCCAGAAGCCAGAGACACTTATGCTGCGTGTCAACCTGGAGATGGTGCCTGATGGGACTGGCCTTGTTTTCCCACCTTGAAAGCTCCTCTTATGCGCCTTGAAGCTCCCTTAAAAACACGGTGGTTGTCAGCCTTATACTCACGGGCAGGCATGGCTGTGAGAGGGAACAACAGGGTTCACGAAGAGACAGGGTATCCCAGTTTCTCGGTCAGAGCTCATCCTGTTCTGTTCTATAGCTAAAGGGAATCTCAAAGTGAGGCCCAGCTTCGAAGGAGGGCCCTGATATGCCATGCAGCAGGGTAGGAGTGCGCAGCTTCCATGAGGCCTTAGTCGCAGTTCTGCATTAGTTTCACGGTACTAATCTTCTCAGGACTCCTGCTCCCTTGCGTCTGCACCCGTTTCCGTACAAAGACACTGAGTACGCCCCCCCCCCGCCCAGGCTCCCCTGAGTTGAAGATCAACATTCAGACACGTAGGCCCTTCGGAGTACCCGTGTCTGTGCCGAGTGAAGGGCAGCATGATGCACGCTCCCTCGGGGAGCTCGATTCCCTCAGCTCACCAACAGCCTCAGGAACACGGTTGTAGTAGGTGCAGCATGCCATGCAAGTCTGCCTGCTTACAGTAGTCCGAGCTGTACTGAGGAAAACTCTTTGCTTACAATTCCTTCTACCAGCTCCTAGCTGAAGTCAACCAACCTCTAGGCGAAAGTCGGCTTGTGGTCCAAGTGCAACTAGAGCACGCTTTCTGGTGGAACGCCGCAGGCTTTTGGAAGATGCCCAGGAGCCCAGGACACCTCGGGAATTCTTTCCTTGAGGCAGTTCGCTACACGCAGAACACCCTGCATAGAAAAGTTGATTCTCCAAGAACCCAGTGAGGAGCTAGGTCTCTTTTGACCTGCTAGAAACCACAGATGCTTCTTCTGCGTGTCAACCTGGAAATGGCGGCCTTAGGAGACAAGCCTTGTTTTCCCGTCTTGAAAGCTCCATTCATGCGGCCTTGAAGCTCCCTGAAAAACACTGTGGTTGTCGGACTTGTCCTCACGCCAGGCATGGCTCTGGAAGACAAGGAGTTTTCTCGAAAGAAAGAGGGTGCTTCCAGGCCCTGGTGGGGAGCATATCCTGCCCTGCACCAGAGCGAAGGGGAATCTCAACGTGCACCCTACCCTCGACCCAGGGCTCTGATTTGCCCTCCAGTAGGGTAGTTGTGCAGCATTTTCCTTGAGGCCTTAGTCGCAGTTCTGCATTAGTTTAAAGGTACTAATCTTCTCAGGACTCCAGGCCCGCTCATGTCAGTACCCATTTCCGCACAAGAACTCTGAGTACCCCAAGACTCCCCTGGGCTTGCTGGGCCACACTCAGACCCGTAGGCCCTTCAGTGTGCCCCTTTTTAGGCCGAGTGAAAGATAACAAACTGCACTCTTTCTTGGGAAAGCTAGATTTCCTCAGCTCACCATCAGCCTCAGGGACACGGTTCTAGCAAGGCCAGCAAACCATGGAAGTCGGCCTCATCACTCGATTCTCAGCTGTACTGAGTAAAATTCTCTGCTTTGAAGTCCTTCGAGGACCTCATACCTGAAGTCACCGTATCTCAAGGAGAAAGGCAGCTTGCATTGCAACTTCCCCTACAGCAGAGTTTTGTGTGTAACACTTCAGGCTTTTGGGAGAGGCACAGGACCCTAGGAGTCCTGGGGCAGTCTTTCGTCGGAGCAGTTCGCTACACGCAGAGCACCTTATGTAGAAAAGTTGAATCAGGGAAGAGCCAGGGAGGTAGCTAGGTCTCTTTTGACCTGCCAGAAGCCAGAGACACTCACGCTGCGTGTCAACCTGGAGAGGGTGCCTGATGGGACTGGCCTTGTTTTCCCACCTTGAAAGCTCCTCTTATGCGCCTTGAAGCTCCCTGAAAAACACTGTGGTTGTCAGGCTTATACTCACGGCAGGCATGGCTGTGAGAGGGAAAAAGAGGTTACACGAAGAGACAGGGTATTTCAGTTTCTGAGTCAGAGCTAATCCTGTCTTGTTTCATAGCTAAAGGGAAACTCAAAGTGTGCCCTCGCTTCGAAGGAGGGCCCTGATATGCCATGTAGCGGAGTAGGCGTGCAACCGCTTCCATGAGGCCTTAGTCGCTCTCTTGCTTTAGTTGAACGCTAGTAAGGTATTCAGGACTCCTAGACCCCTCGCGGCAGCACTCGTTCCGTACCAGGACACTGAGTACTCCAAGGCTTCCCTGGGCTTGCTGGGCCACAGTCAGATGCGCAGGCCTGTCAGGGTGCCCATGGGTAGGCGGAGTGAAGGGTAACACGCTGCCCGCTTCACTCGGGGAGCTAGGTATCAACAGCTACAGAAAGGTTTCATGAACACGATTCTAGAAAATCCAGCATACCATGGAAGTCGTCCTCATTCCCCTAGTCTGAGCTGTACTGAGAAAAACTCTCTGCTTACAAGTCCTTCTAGGACCTCATACCTGAAGTCACCGTATCTCAAGGTTAAAGGCAGCTTGCATTGCAACTTCCACTTCAGCACAGTTTTCTGTGGAACACTTCAGGCTTTTGGCAGAGGCACAGGACCCTAGGAGACCTAGGGCACGCTTTCGTCTAGGCAGTTCACTACACACAGAGCACCCTGTGTAGAAAAGCTGAATCGGGGAAGAGCCAGGGAGGTAGCTAGGTCTCTTTTGACCTGCCAGAAGCCAGAGACACTTATGCTGCGTGTCAACCTGGAGATGGTGCCTGATGGGACTGGCCTTGTTTTCCCACCTTGAAAGCTCCTCTTATGCGCCTTGAAGCTCCCTTAAAAACACGGTGGTTGTCAGCCTTATACTCACGGGCAGGCATGGCTGTGAGAGGGAACAACAGGGTTCACGAAGAGACAGGGTATCCCAGTTTCTCGGTCAGAGCTCATCCTGTTCTGTTCTATAGCTAAAGGGAATCTCAAAGTGAGGCCCAGCTTCGAAGGAGGGCCCTGATATGCCATGCAGCAGGGTAGGAGTGCGCAGCTTCCATGAGGCCTTAGTCGCAGTTCTGCATTAGTTTCACGGTACTAATCTTCTCAGGACTCCTGCTCCCTTGCGTCTGCACCCGTTTCCGTACAAAGACACTGAGTACGCCCCCCCCCCGCCCAGGCTCCCCTGAGTTGAAGATCAACATTCAGACACGTAGGCCCTTCGGAGTACCCGTGTCTGTGCCGAGTGAAGGGCAGCATGATGCACGCTCCCTCGGGGAGCTCGATTCCCTCAGCTCACCAACAGCCTCAGGAACACGGTTGTAGTAGGTGCAGCATGCCATGCAAGTCTGCCTGCTTACAGTAGTCCGAGCTGTACTGAGGAAAACTCTTTGCTTACAATTCCTTCTACCAGCTCCTAGCTGAAGTCAACCAACCTCTAGGCGAAAGTCGGCTTGTGGTCCAAGTGCAACTAGAGCACGCTTTCTGGTGGAACGCCGCAGGCTTTTGGAAGATGCCCAGGAGCCCAGGACACCTCGGGAATTCTTTCCTTGAGGCAGTTCGCTACACGCAGAACACCCTGCATAGAAAAGTTGATTCTCCAAGAACCCAGTGAGGAGCTAGGTCTCTTTTGACCTGCTAGAAACCACAGATGCTTCTTCTGCGTGTCAACCTGGAAATGGCGGCCTTAGGAGACAAGCCTTGTTTTCCCGTCTTGAAAGCTCCATTCATGCGGCCTTGAAGCTCCCTGAAAAACACTGTGGTTGTCGGACTTGTCCTCACGCCAGGCATGGCTCTGGAAGACAAGGAGTTTTCTCGAAAGAAAGAGGGTGCTTCCAGGCCCTGGTGGGGAGCATATCCTGCCCTGCACCAGAGCGAAGGGGAATCTCAACGTGCACCCTACCCTCGACCCAGGGCTCTGATTTGCCCTCCAGTAGGGTAGTTGTGCAGCATTTTCCTTGAGGCCTTAGTCGCAGTTCTGCATTAGTTTAAAGGTACTAATCTTCTCAGGACTCCAGGCCCGCTCATGTCAGTACCCATTTCCGCACAAGAACTCTGAGTACCCCAAGACTCCCCTGGGCTTGCTGGGCCACACTCAGACCCGTAGGCCCTTCAGTGTGCCCCTTTTTAGGCCGAGTGAAAGATAACAAACTGCACTCTTTCTTGGGAAAGCTAGATTTCCTCACCTCACCATCAGCCTCAGGGACACGGTTCTAGCAATGCCAGCAAACCATGGAAGTCGGCCTCATCACTCGATTCTCAGCTGTACTGAGTAAAATTCTCTGCTTTGAAGTCCTTCGAGGACCTCATACCTGAAGTCACCGTATCTCAAGGAGAAAGGCAGCTTGCATTGCAACTTCCCCTACAGCAGAGTTTTGTGTGTAACACTTCAGGCTTTTGGGAGAGGCACAGGACCCTAGGAGTCCTAGGGCAGTCTTTCGTCGGAGCAGTTCGCTACACGCAGAGCACCTTATGTAGAAAAGTTGAATCAGGGAAGAGCCAGGGAGGTAGCTAGGTCTCTTTTGACCTGCCAGAAGCCAGAGACACTCACGCTGCGTGTCAACCTGGAGAGGGTGCCTGATGGGACTGGCCTTGTTTTCCCACCTTGAAAGCTCCTCTTATGCGCCTTGAAGCTCCCTGAAAAACACTGTGGTTGTCAGGCTTATACTCACGGCAGGCATGGCTGTGAGAGGGAAAAAGAGGTTACACGAAGAGACAGGGTATTTCAGTTTCTGAGTCAGAGCTAATCCTGTCTTGTTTTATAGCTAAAGGGAAACTCAAAGTGTGCCCTCGCTTCGAAGGAGGGCCCTGATATGCCATGTAGCGGAGTAGGCGTGCAACCGCTTCCATGAGGCCTTAGTCGCTCTCTTGCTTTAGTTGAACGCTAGTAAGGTATTCAGGACTCCTAGACCCCTCGCGGCAGCACTCGTTCCGTACCAGGACACTGAGTACTCCAAGGCTTCCCTGGGCTTGCTGGGCCACAGTCAGATGCGCAGGCCTGTCAGGGTGCCCATGGGTAGGCGGAGTGAAGGGTAACACGCTGCCCGCTTCACTCGGGGAGCTAGGTATCCCCAGCTACAGAAAGGTTTCATGAACACGATTCTAGAAAATCCAGCATACCATGGAAGTCGTCCTCATTCCCCTAGTCTGAGCTGTACTGAGAAAAACTCTCTGCTTACAAGTCCTTCTAGGACCTCATACCTGAAGTCACCGTATCTCAAGGTTAAAGGCAGCTTGCATTGCAACTTCCACTTCAGCACAGTTTTCTGTGGAACACTTCAGGCTTTTGGCAGAGGCACAGGACCCTAGGAGACCTAGGGCACTCTTTCGTCTAGGCAGTTCACTACACACAGAGCACCCTGTGTAGAAAAGCTGAATCGGGGAAGAGCCAGGGAGGTAGCTAGGTCTCTTTTGACCTGCCAGAAGCCAGAGACACTTATGCTGCGTGTCAAACTGGAGATGGTGCCTGATGGGACTGGCCTTGTTTTCCCACCTTGAAAGCTCCTCTTATGCGCCTTGAAGCTCCCTTAAAAACACGGTGGTTGTCAGCCTTATACTCACGGGCAGGCATGGCTGTGAGAGGGAACAACAGGGTTCACGAAGAGACAGGGTATCCCAGTTTCTCGGTCAGAGCTCATCCTGTTCTGTTCTATAGCTAAAGGGAATCTCAAAGTGAGGCCTAGCTTCGAAGGAGGGCCCTGATATGCCATGCAGCAGGGTAGGAGTGCGCAGCTTCCATGAGGCCTTAGTCGCACTTCTGCATTAGTTTCACGGTACTAATCTTCTCAGGACTCCTGCTCCCTTGCGTCTGCACCCGTTACCGTACAAAGACACTGAGTACGCCCCCCCACCCCCCAGGCTCCCCTGAGTTGAAGATCAACATTCAGACACGTAGGCCCTTCGGAGTACCCGTGTCTGTGCCGAGTGAAGGGCAGCATGATGCACGCTCCCTCGGGGAGCTCGATTCCCTCAGCTCACCAACAGCCTCAGGAACACGGTTGTAGTAGGTGCAGCATGCCATGCAAGTCTGCCTGCTTACAGTAGTCCGAGCTGTACTGAGGAAAACTCTTTGCTTACAATTCCTTCTACCAGCTCCTAGCTGAAGTCAACCAACCTCTAGGCGAAAGTCGGCTTGTGGTCCAAGTGCAACTAGAGCACGCTTTCTGGTGGAACGCCGCAGGCTTTTGGAAGATGCCCAGGAGCCCAGGACACCTCGGGAATTCTTTCCTTGAGGCAGTTCGCTACACGCAGAACACCCTGCATAGAAAAGTTGATTCTCCAAGAACCCAGTGAGGAGCTAGGTCTCTTTTGACCTGCTAGAAACCACAGATGCTTCTTCTGCGTGTCAACCTGGAAATGGCGGCCTTAGGAGACAAGCCTTGTTTTCCCGTCTTGAAAGCTCCATTCATGCGGCCTTGAAGCTCCCTGAAAAACACTGTGGTTGTCGGACTTGTCCTCACGCCAGGCATGGCTCTGGAAGACAAGGAGTTTTCTCGAAAGAAAGAGGGTGCTTCCAGGCCCTGGTGGGGAGCATATCCTGCCCTGCACCAGAGCGAAGGGGAATCTCAACGTGCACCCTACCCTCGACCCAGGGCTCTGATTTGCCCTCCAGTAGGGTAGTTGTGCAGCATTTTCCTTGAGGCCTTAGTCGCAGTTCTGCATTAGTTTAAAGGTACTAATCTTCTCAGGACTCCAGGCCCGCTCATGTCAGTACCCATTTCCGCACAAGAACTCTGAGTACCCCAAGACTCCCCTGGGCTTGCTGGGCCACACTCAGACCCGTAGGCCCTTCAGTGTGCCCCTTTTTAGGCCGAGTGAAAGATAACAAACTGCACTCTTTCTTGGGAAAGCTAGATTTCCTCAGCTCACCATCAGCCTCAGGGACACGGTTCTAGCAAGGCCAGCAAACCATGGAAGTCGGCCTCATCACTCGATTCTCAGCTGTACTGAGTAAAATTCTCTGCTTTGAAGTCCTTCGAGGACCTCATACCTGAAGTCACCGTATCTCAAGGAGAAAGGCAGCTTGCATTGCAACTTCCCCTACAGCAGAGTTTTGTGTGTAACACTTCAGGCTTTTGGGAGAGGCACAGGACCCTAGGAGTCCTAGGGCAGTCTTTCGTCGGAGCAGTTCGCTACACGCAGAGCACCTTATGTAGAAAAGTTGAATCAGGGAAGAGCCAGGGAGGTAGCTAGGTCTCTTTTGACCTGCCAGAAGCCAGAGACACTCACGCTGCGTGTCAACCTGGAGAGGGTGCCTGATGGGACTGGCCTTGTTTTCCCACCTTGAAAGCTCCTCTTATGCGCCTTGAAGCTCCCTGAAAAACACTGTGGTTGTCAGGCTTATACTCACGGCAGGCATGGCTGTGAGAGGGAAAAAGAGGTTACACGAAGAGACAGGGTATTTCAGTTTCTGAGTCAGAGCTAATCCTGTCTTGTTTTATAGCTAAAGGGAAACTCAAAGTGTGCCCTCGCTTCGAAGGAGGGCCCTGATATGCCATGTAGCGGAGTAGGCGTGCAACCGCTTCCATGAGGCCTTAGTCGCTCTCTTGCTTTAGTTGAACGCTAGTAAGGTATTCAGGACTCCTAGACCCCTCGCGGCAGCACTCGTTCCGTACCAGGACACTGAGTACTCCAAGGCTTCCCTGGGCTTGCTGGGCCACAGTCAGATGCGCAGGCCTGTCAGGGTGCCCATGGGTAGGCGGAGTGAAGGGTAACACGCTGCCCGCTTCACTCGGGGAGCTAGGTATCCCCAGCTACAGAAAGGTTTCATGAACACGATTCTAGAAAATCCAGCATACCATGGAAGTCGTCCTCATTCCCCTAGTCTGAGCTGTACTGAGAAAAACTCTCTGCTTACAAGTCCTTCTAGGACCTCATACCTGAAGTCACCGTATCTCAAGGTTAAAGGCAGCTTGCATTGCAACTTCCACTTCAGCACAGTTTTCTGTGGAACACTTCAGGCTTTTGGCAGAGGCACAGGACCCTAGGAGACCTAGGGCACTCTTTCGTCTAGGCAGTTCACTACACACAGAGCACCCTGTGTAGAAAAGCTGAATCGGGGAAGAGCCAGGGAGGTAGCTAGGTCTCTTTTGACCTGCCAGAAGCCAGAGACACTTATGCTGCGTGTCAACCTGGAGATGGTGCCTGATGGGACTGGCCTTGTTTTCCCACCTTGAAAGCTCCTCTTATGCGCCTTGAAGCTCCCTTAAAAACACGGTGGTTGTCAGCCTTATACTCACGGGCAGGCATGGCTGTGAGAGGGAACAACAGGGTTCACGAAGAGACAGGGTATCCCAGTTTCTCGGTCAGAGCTCATCCTGTTCTGTTCTATAGCTAAAGGGAATCTCAAAGTGAGGCCTAGCTTCGAAGGAGGGCCCTGATATGCCATGCAGCAGGGTAGGGGTGCGCAGCTTCCATGAGGCCTTAGTCGCACTTCTGCATTAGTTTCACGGTACTAATCTTCTCAGGACTCCTGCTCCCTTGCGTCTGCACCCGTTTCCGTACAAAGACACTGAGTACGCCCCCCCCCGCCCAGGCTCCCCTGAGTTGAAGATCAACATTCAGACACGTAGGCCCTTCGGAGTACCCGTGTCTGTGCCGAGTGAAGGGCAGCATGATGCACGCTCCCTCGGGGAGCTCGATTCCCTCAGCTCACAAACAGCCTCAGGAACACGGTTGTAGTAGGTGCAGCATGCCATGCAAGTCTGCCTGCTTACAGTAGTCCGAGCTGTACTGAGGAAAACTCTTTGCTTACAATTCCTTCTACCAGCTCCTAGCTGAAGTCAACCAACCTCTAGGCGAAAGTCGGCTTGTGGTCCAAGTGCAACTAGAGCACACTTTCTGGTGGAACGCCGCAGGCTTTTGGAAGATGCCCAGGAGCCCAGGACACCTAGGGAATTCTTTCCTTGAGGCAGTTCGCTACACGCAGAACACCCTGCATAGAAAAGTTGATTCTCCAAGAACCCAGTGAGGAGCTAGGTCTCTTTTGACCTGCTAGAAACCACAGATGCTTCTTCTGCGTGTCAACCTGGAAATGGCGGCCTTAGGAGACAAGCCTTGTTTTCCCGTCTTGAAAGCTCCATTCATGCGGCCTTGAAGCTCCCTGAAAAACACTGTGGTTGTCGGACTTGTCCTCACGCCAGGCATGGCTCTGGAAGACAAGGAGTTTTCTCGAAAGGAAGAGGGTGCTTCCAGGCCCTGGTGGGGAGCATATCCTGCCCTGCACCAGAGCGAAGGGGAATCTCAACGTGCACCCTACCCTCGACCCAGGGCTCTGATTTGCCCTCCAGTAGGGTAGTTGTGCAGCATTTTCCTTGAGGCCTTAGTCGCAGTTCTGCATTAGTTTAAAGGTACTAATCTTCTCAGGACTCCAGGCCCGCTCATGTCAGTACCCATTTCCGCACAAGAACTCTGAGTACCCCAAGACTCCCCTGGGCTTGCTGGGCCACACTCAGACCCGTAGGCCCTTCAGTGTGCCCCTTTTTAGGCCGAGTGAAAGATAACAAACGGCACTCTTTCTTGGGAAAGCTAGATTTCCTCAGCTCACCATCAGCCTCAGGGACACGGTTCTAGCAAGGCCAGCAAACCATGGAAGTCGGCCTCATCACTCGATTCTCAGCTGTACTGAGTAAAATTCTCTGCTTTGAAGTCCTTCGAGGACCTCATACCTGAAGTCACCGTATCTCAAGGAGAAAGGCAGCTTGCATTGCAACTTCCCCTACAGCAGAGTTTTGTGTGTAACACTTCAGGCTTTTGGGAGAGGCACAGGACCCTAGGAGTCCTGGGGCAGTCTTTCGTCGGAGCAGTTCGCTACACGCAGAGCACCTTATGTAGAAAAGTTGAATCAGGGAAGAGCCAGGGAGGTAGCTAGGTCTCTTTTGACCTGCCAGAAGCCAGAGACACTCACGCTGCGTGTCAACCTGGAGAGGGTGCCTGATGGGACTGGCCTTGTTTTCCCACCTTGAAAGCTCCTCTTATGCGCCTTGAAGCTCCCTGAAAAACACTGTGGTTGTCAGGCTTATACTCACGGCAGGCATGGCTGTGAGAGGGAAAAAGAGGTTACACGAAGAGACAGGGTATTTCAGTTTCTGAGTCAGAGCTAATCCTGTCTTGTTTTATAGCTAAAGGGAAACTCAAAGTGTGCCCTCGCTTCGAAGGAGGGCCCTGATATGCCATGTAGCGGAGTAGGCATGCAACCGCTTCCATGAGGCCTTAGTCGCTCTCTTGCTTTAGTTGAACGCTAGTAAGGTATTCAGGACTCCTAGACCCCTCGCGGCAGCACTCGTTCCGTACCAGGACACTGAGTCCTCCAAGGCTTCCCTGGGCTTGCTGGGCCACAGTCAGATGCGCAGGCCTGTCAGGGTGCCCATGGGTAGGCGGAGTGAAGGGTAACACGCTGCCCGCTTCACTCGGGGAGCTAGGTATCCCCAGCTACAGAAAGGTTTCATGAACACGATTCTAGAAAATCCAGCATACCATGGAAGTCGTCCTCATTCCCCTAGTCTGAGCTGTACTGAGAAAAACTCTCTGCTTACAAGTCCTTCTAGGACCTCATACCTGAAGTCACCGTATCTCAAGGTTAAAGGCAGCTTGCATTGCAACTTCCACTTCAGCACAGTTTTCTGTGGAACACTTCAGGCTTTTGGCAGAGGCACAGGACCCTAGGAGACCTAGGGCACTCTTTCGTCTAGGCAGTTCACTACACACAGAGCACCCTGTGTAGAAAAGCTGAATCGGGGAAGAGCCAGGGAGGTAGCTAGGTCTCTTTTGACCTGCCAGAAGCCAGAGACACTTATGCTGCGTGTCAACCTGGAGATGGTGCCTGATGGGACTGGCCTTGTTTTCCCACCTTGAAAGCTCCTCTTATGCGCCTTGAAGCTCCCTTAAAAACACGGTGGTTGTCAGCCTTATACTCACGGGCAGGCATGGCTGTGAGAGGGAACAACAGGGTTCACGAAGAGACAGGGTATCCCAGTTTCTCGGTCAGAGCTCATCCTGTTCTGTTCTATAGCTAAAGGGAATCTCAAAGTGAGGCCTAGCTTCGAAGGAGGGCCCTGATATGCCATGCAGCAGGGTAGGAGTGCGTAGCTTCCATGAGGCCTTAGTCGCACTTCTGCATTAGTTTCACGGTACTAATCTTCTCAGGACTCCTGCTCCCTTGCGTCTGCACCCGTTACCGTACAAAGACCCTGAGTACGCCCCCCCCCCCAGGGTCCCCTGAGTTGAAGATCAACATTCAGACACGTAGGCCCTTCGGAGTACCCGTGTCTGTGCCGAGTGAAGGGCAGCATGATGCACGCTCCCTCGGGGAGCTCGATTCCCTCAGCTCACCAACAGCCTCAGGAACACGGTTGTAGTAGGTGCAGCATGCCATGCAAGTCTGCCTGCTTACAGTAGTCCGAGCTGTACTGAGGAAAACTCTTTGCTTACAATTCCTTCTACCAGCTCCTAGCTGAAGTCAACCAACCTCTAGGCGAAAGTCGGCTTGTGGTCCAAGTGCAACTAGAGCACACTTTCTGGTGGAACGCCGCAGGCTTTTGGAAGATGCCCAGGAGCCCAGGACACCTAGGGAATTCTTTCCTTGAGGCAGTTCGCTACACGCAGAACACCCTGCATAGAAAAGTTGATTCTCCAAGAACCCAGTGAGGAGCTAGGTCTCTTTTGACCTGCTAGAAACCACAGATGCTTCTTCTGCGTGTCAACCTGGAAATGGCGGCCTTAGGAGACAAGCCTTGTTTTCCCGTCTTGAAAGCTCCATTCATGCGGCCTTGAAGCTCCCTGAAAAACACTGTGGTTGTCGGACTTGTCCTCACGCCAGGCATGGCTCTGGAAGACAAGGAGTTTTCTCGAAAGGAAGAGGGTGCTTCCAGGCCCTGGTGGGGAGCATATCCTGCCCTGCAACAGAGCGAAGGGGAATCTCAACGTGCACCCTACCCTCGACCCAGGGCTCTGATTTGCCCTCCAGTAGGGTAGTTGTGCAGCATTTTCCTTGAGGCCTTAGTCGCAGTTCTGCATTAGTTTAAAGGTACTAATCTTCTCAGGACTCCAGGCCCGCTCATGTCAGTACCCATTTCCGCACAAGAACTCTGAGTACCCCAAGACTCCCCTGGGCTTGCTGGGCCACACTCAGACCCGTAGGCCCTTCAGTGTGCCCCTTTTTAGGCCGAGTGAAAGATAACAAACGGCACTCTTTCTTGGGAAAGCTAGATTTCCTCAGCTCACCATCAGCCTCAGGGACACGGTTCTAGCAAGGCCAGCAAACCATGGAAGTCGGCCTCATCACTCGATTCTCAGCTGTACTGAGTAAAATTCTCTGCTTTGAAGTCCTTCGAGGACCTCATACCTGAAGTCACCGTATCTCAAGGAGAAAGGCAGCTTGCATTGCAACTTCCCCTACAGCAGAGTTTTGTGTGTAACACTTCAGGCTTTTGGGAGAGGCACAGGACCCTAGGAGTCCTAGGGCAGTCTTTCGTCGGAGCAGTTCGCTACACGCAGAGCACCTTATGTAGAAAAGTTGAATCAGGGAAGAGCCAGGGAGGTAGCTAGGTCTCTTTTGACCTGCCAGAAGCCAGAGACACTCACGCTGCGTGTCAACCTGGAGAGGGTGCCTGATGGGACTGGCCTTGTTTTCCCACCTTGAAAGCTCCTCTTATGCGCCTTGAAGCTCCCTGAAAAACACTGTGGTTGTCAGGCTTATACTCACGGCAGGCATGGCTGTGAGAGGGAAAAAGAGGTTACACGAAGAGACAGGGTATTTCAGTTTCTGAGTCAGAGCTAATCCTGTCTTGTTTTATAGCTAAAGGGAAACTCAAAGTGTGCCCTCGCTTCGAAGGAGGGCCCTGATATGCCATGTAGCGGAGTAGGCGTGCAACCGCTTCCATGAGGCCTTAGTCGCTCTCTTGCTTTAGTTGAACGCTAGTAAGGTATTCAGGACTCCTAGACCCCTCGCGGCAGCACTCGTTCCGTACCAGGACACTGAGTACTCCAAGGCTTCCCTGGGCTTGCTGGGCCACAGTCAGATGCGCAGGCCTGTCAGGGTGCCCATGGGTAGGCGGAGTGAAGGGTAACACGCTGCCCGCTTCACTCGGGGAGCTAGGTATCCCCAGCTACAGAAAGGTTTCATGAACACGATTCTAGAAAATCCAGCATACCATGGAAGTCGTCCTCATTCCCCTAGTCTGAGCTGTACTGAGAAAAACTCTCTGCTTACAAGTCCTTCTAGGACCTCATACCTGAAGTCACCGTATCTCAAGGTTAAAGGCAGCTTGCATTGCAACTTCCACTTCAGCACAGTTTTCTGTGGAACACTTCAGGCTTTTGGCAGAGGCACAGGACCCTAGGAGACCTAGGGCACTCTTTCGTCTAGGCAGTTCACTACACACAGAGCACCCTGTGTAGAAAAGCTGAATCGGGGAAGAGCCAGGGAGGTAGCTAGGTCTCTTTTGACCTGCCAGAAGCCAGAGACACTTATGCTGCGTGTCAACCTGGAGATGGTGCCTGATGGGACTGGCCTTGTTTTCCCACCTTGAAAGCTCCTCTTATGCGCCTTGAAGCTCCCTTAAAAACACGGTGGTTGTCAGCCTTATACTCACGGGCAGGCATGGCTGTGAGAGGGAAAAACAGGGTTCACGAAGAGACAGGGTATCCCAGTTTCTCGGTCAGAGCTCATCCTGTTCTGTTCTATAGCTAAAGGGAATCTCAAAGTGAGGCCTAGCTTCGAAGGAGGGCCCTGATATGCCATGCAGCAGGGTAGGGGTGCGCAGCTTCCATGAGGCCTTAGTCGCACTTCTGCATTAGTTTCACGGTACTAATCTTCTCAGGACTCCTGCTCCCTTGCGTCTGCACCCGTTTCCGTACAAAGACACTGAGTACGCCCCCCCCCGCCCAGGCTCCCCTGAGTTGAAGATCAACATTCAGACACGTAGGCCCTTCGGAGTACCCGTGTCTGTGCCGAGTGAAGGGCAGCATGATGCACGCTCCCTCGGGGAGCTCGATTCCCTCAGCTCACCAACAGCCTCAGGAACACGGTTGTAGTAGGTGCAGCATGCCATGCAAGTCTGCCTGCTTACAGTAGTCCGAGCTGTACTGAGGAAAACTCTTTGCTTACAATTCCTTCTACCAGCTCCTAGCTGAAGTCAACCAACCTCTAGGCGAAAGTCGGCTTGTGGTCCAAGTGCAACTAGAGCACACTTTCTGGTGGAACGCCGCAGGCTTTTGGAAGATGCCCAGGAGCCCAGGACACCTCGGGAATTCTTTCCTTGAGGCAGTTCGCTACACGCAGAACACCCTGCATAGAAAAGTTGATTCTCCAAGAACCCAGTGAGGAGCTAGGTCTCTTTTGACCTGCTAGAAACCACAGATGCTTCTTCTGCGTGTCAACCTGGAAATGGCGGCCTTAGGAGACAAGCCTTGTTTTCCCGTCTTGAAAGCTCCATTCATGCGGCCTTGAAGCTCCCTGAAAAACACTGTGGTTGTCGGACTTGTCCTCACGCCAGGCATGGCTCTGGAAGACAAGGAGTTTTCTCGAAAGGAAGAGGGTGCTTCCAGGCCCTGGTGGGGAGCATATCCTGCCCTGCAACAGAGCGAAGGGGAATCTCAACGTGCACCCTACCCTCGACCCAGGGCTCTGATTTGCCCTCCAGTAGGGTAGTTGTGCAGCATTTTCCTTGAGGCCTTAGTCGCAGTTCTGCATTAGTTTAAAGGTACTAATCTTCTCAGGACTCCAGGCCCGCTCATGTCAGTACCCATTTCCGCACAAGAACTCTGAGTACCCCAAGACTCCCCTGGGCTTGCTGGGCCACACTCAGACCCGTAGGCCCTTCAGTGTGCCCCTTTTTAGGCCGAGTGAAAGATAACAAACGGCACTCTTTCTTGGGAAAGCTAGATTTCCTCAGCTCACCATCAGCCTCAGGGACACGGTTCTAGCAAGGCCAGCAAACCATGGAAGTCGGCCTCATCACTCGATTCTCAGCTGTACTGAGTAAAATTCTCTGCTTTGAAGTCCTTCGAGGACCTCATACCTGAAGTCACCGTATCTCAAGGAGAAAGGCAGCTTGCATTGCAACTTCCCCTACAGCAGAGTTTTGTGTGTAACACTTCAGGCTTTTGGGAGAGGCACAGGACCCTAGGAGTCCTAGGGCAGTCTTTCGTCGGAGCAGTTCGCTACACGCAGAGCACCTTATGTAGAAAAGTTGAATCAGGGAAGAGCCAGGGAGGTAGCTAGGTCTCTTTTGACCTGCCAGAAGCCAGAGACACTCACGCTGCGTGTCAACCTGGAGAGGGTGCCTGATGGGACTGGCCTTGTTTTCCCACCTTGAAAGCTCCTCTTATGCGCCTTGAAGCTCCCTGAAAAACACTGTGGTTGTCAGGCTTATACTCACGGCAGGCATGGCTGTGAGAGGGAAAAAGAGGTTACACGAAGAGACAGGGTATTTCAGTTTCTGAGTCAGAGCTAATCCTGTCTTGTTTTATAGCTAAAGGGAAACTCAAAGTGTGCCCTCGCTTCGAAGGAGGGCCCTGATATGCCATGTAGCGGAGTAGGCGTGCAACCGCTTCCATGAGGCCTTAGTCGCTCTCTTGCTTTAGTTGAACGCTAGTAAGGTATTCAGGACTCCTAGACCCCTCGCGGCAGCACTCGTTCCGTACCAGGACACTGAGTACTCCAAGGCTTCCCTGGGCTTGCTGGGCCACAGTCAGATGCGCAGGCCTGTCAGGGTGCCCATGGGTAGGCGGAGTGAAGGGTAACACGCTGCCCGCTTCACTCGGGGAGCTAGGTATCCCCAGCTACAGAAAGGTTTCATGAACACGATTCTAGAAAATCCAGCATACCATGGAAGTCGTCCTCATTCCCCTAGTCTGAGCTGTACTGAGAAAAACTCTCTGCTTACAAGTCCTTCTAGGACCTCATACCTGAAGTCACCGTATCTCAAGGTTAAAGGCAGCTTGCATTGCAACTTCCACTTCAGCACAGTTTTCTGTGGAACACTTCAGGCTTTTGGCAGAGGCACAGGACCCTAGGAGACCTAGGGCACTCTTTCGTCTAGGCAGTTCACTACACACAGAGCACCCTGTGTAGAAAAGCTGAATCGGGGAAGAGCCAGGGAGGTAGCTAGGTCTCTTTTGACCTGCCAGAAGCCAGAGACACTTATGCTGCGTGTCAACCTGGAGATGGTGCCTGATGGGACTGGCCTTGTTTTCCCACCTTGAAAGCTCCTCTTATGCGCCTTGAAGCTCCCTTAAAAACACGGTGGTTGTCAGCCTTATACTCACGGGCAGGCATGGCTGTGAGAGGGAACAACAGGGTTCACGAAGAGACAGGGTATCCCAGTTTCTCGGTCAGAGCTCATCCTGTTCTGTTCTATAGCTAAAGGGAATCTCAAAGTGAGGCCTAGCTTCGAAGGAGGGCCCTGATATGCCATGCAGCAGGGTAGGGGTGCGCAGCTTCCATGAGGCCTTAGTCGCACTTCTGCATTAGTTTCACGGTACTAATCTTCTCAGGACTCCTGCTCCCTTGCGTCTGCACCCGTTTCCGTACAAAGACACTGAGTACGCCCCCCCCCGCCCAGGCTCCCCTGAGTTGAAGATCAACATTCAGACACGTAGGCCCTTCGGAGTACCCGTGTCTGTGCCGAGTGAAGGGCAGCATGATGCACGCTCCCTCGGGGAGCTCGATTCCCTCAGCTCACCAACAGCCTCAGGAACACGGTTGTAGTAGGTGCAGCATGCCATGCAAGTCTGCCTGCTTACAGTAGTCCGAGCTGTACTGAGGAAAACTCTTTGCTTACAATTCCTTCTACCAGCTCCTAGCTGAAGTCAACCAACCTCTAGGCGAAAGTCGGCTTGTGGTCCAAGTGCAACTAGAGCACGCTTTCTGGTGGAACGCCGCAGGCTTTTGGAAGATGCCCAGGAGCCCAGGACACCTCGGGAATTCTTTCCTTGAGGCAGTTCGCTACACGCAGAACACCCTGCATAGAAAAGTTGATTCTCCAAGAACCCAGTGAGGAGCTAGGTCTCTTTTGACCTGCTAGAAACCACAGATGCTTCTTCTGCGTGTCAACCTGGAAATGGCGGCCTTAGGAGACAAGCCTTGTTTTCCCGTCTTGAAAGCTCCATTCATGCGGCCTTGAAGCTCCCTGAAAAACACTGTGGTTGTCGGACTTGTCCTCACGCCAGGCATGGCTCTGGAAGACAAGGAGTTTTCTCGAAAGGAAGAGGGTGCTTCCAGGCCCTGGTGGGGAGCATATCCTGCCCTGCACCAGAGCGAAGGGGAATCTCAACGTGCACCCTACCCTCGACCCAGGGCTCTGATTTGCCCTCCAGTAGGGTAGTTGTGCAGCATTTTCCTTGAGGCCTTAGTCGCAGTTCTGCATTAGTTTAAAGGTACTAATCTTCTCAGGACTCCAGGCCCGCTCATGTCAGTACCCATTTCCGCACAAGAACTCTGAGTACCCCAAGACTCCCCTGGGCTTGCTGGGCCACACTCAGACCCGTAGGCCCTTCAGTGTGCCCCTTTTTAGGCCGAGTGAAAGATAACAAACGGCACTCTTTCTTGGGAAAGCTAGATTTCCTCAGCTCACCATCAGCCTCAGGGACACGGTTCTAGCAAGGCCAGCAAACCATGGAAGTCGGCCTCATCACTCGATTCTCAGCTGTACTGAGTAAAATTCTCTGCTTTGAAGTCCTTCGAGGACCTCATACCTGAAGTCACCGTATCTCAAGGAGAAAGGCAGCTTGCATTGCAACTTCCCCTACAGCAGAGTTTTGTGTGTAACACTTCAGGCTTTTGGGAGAGGCACAGGACCCTAGGAGTCCTAGGGCAGTCTTTCGTCGGAGCAGTTCGCTACACGCAGAGCACCTTATGTAGAAAAGTTGAATCAGGGAAGAGCCAGGGAGGTAGCTAGGTCTCTTTTGACCTGCCAGAAGCCAGAGACACTCACGCTGCGTGTCAACCTGGAGAGGGTGCCTGATGGGACTGGCCTTGTTTTCCCACCTTGAAAGCTCCTCTTATGCGCCTTGAAGCTCCCTGAAAAACACTGTGGTTGTCAGGCTTATACTCACGGCAGGCATGGCTGTGAGAAGGAAAAAGAGGTTACACGAAGAGACAGGGTATTTCAGTTTCTGAGTCAGAGCTAATCCTGTCTTGTTTTATAGCTAAAGGGAAACTCAAAGTGTGCCCTCGCTTCGAAGGAGGGCCCTGATATGCCATGTAGCGGAGTAGGCGTGCAACCGCTTCCATGAGGCCTTAGTCGCTCTCTTGCTTTAGTTGAACGCTAGTAAGGTATTCAGGACTCCTAGACCCCTCGCGGCAGCACTCGTTCCGTACCAGGACACTGAGTACTCCAAGGCTTCCCTGGGCTTGCTGGGCCACAGTCAGATGCGCAGGCCTGTCAGGGTGCCCATGGGTAGGCGGAGTGAAGGGTAACACGCTGCCCGCTTCACTCGGGGAGCTAGGTATCCCCAGCTACAGAAAGGTTTCATGAACACGATTCTAGAAAATCCAGCATACCATGGAAGTCGTCCTCATTCCCCTAGTCTGAGCTGTACTGAGAAAAACTCTCTGCTTACAAGTCCTTCTAGGACCTCATACCTGAAGTCACCGTATCTCAAGGTTAAAGGCAGCTTGCATTGCAACTTCCACTTCAGCACAGTTTTCTGTGGAACACTTCAGGCTTTTGGCAGAGGCACAGGACCCTAGGAGACCTAGGGCACTCTTTCGTCTAGGCAGTTCACTACACACAGAGCACCCTGTGTAGAAAAGCTGAATCGGGGAAGAGCCAGGGAGGTAGCTAGGTCTCTTTTGACCTGCCAGAAGCCAGAGACACTTATGCTGCGTGTCAACCTGGAGATGGTGCCTGATGGGACTGGCCTTGTTTTCCCACCTTGAAAGCTCCTCTTATGCGCCTTGAAGCTCCCTTAAAAACACGGTGGTTGTCAGCCTTATACTCACGGGCAGGCATGGCTGTGAGAGGGAACAACAGGGTTCACGAAGAGACAGGGTATCCCAGTTTCTCGGTCAGAGCTCATCCTGTTCTGTTCTATAGCTAAAGGGAATCTCAAAGTGAGGCCTAGCTTCGAAGGAGGGCCCTGATATGCCATGCAGCAGGGTAGGGGTGCGCAGCTTCCATGAGGCCTTAGTCGCACTTCTGCATTAGTTTCACGGTACTAATCTTCTCAGGACTCCTGCTCCCTTGCGTCTGCACCCGTTTCCGTACATAGACACTGAGTACGCCCCCCCCCGCCCAGGCTCCCCTGAGTTGAAGATCAACATTCAGACACGTAGGCCCTTCGGAGTACCCGTGTCTGTGCCGAGTGAAGGGCAGCATGATGCACGCTCCCTCGGGGAGCTCGATTCCCTCAGCTCACCAACAGCCTCAGGAACACGGTTGTAGTAGGTGCAGCATGCCATGCAAGTCTGCCTGCTTACAGTAGTCCGAGCTGTACTGAGGAAAACTCTTTGCTTACAATTCCTTCTACCAGCTCCTAGCTGAAGTCAACCAACCTCTAGGCGAAAGTCGGCTTGTGGTCCAAGTGCAACTAGAGCACGCTTTCTGGTGGAACGCCGCAGGCTTTTGGAAGATGCCCAGGAGCCCAGGACACCTCGGGAATTCTTTCCTTGAGGCAGTTCGCTACACGCAGAACACCCTGCATAGAAAAGTTGATTCTCCAAGAACCCAGTGAGGAGCTAGGTCTCTTTTGACCTGCTAGAAACCACAGATGCTTCTTCTGCGTGTCAACCTGGAAATGGCGGCCTTAGGAGACAAGCCTTGTTTTCCCGTCTTGAAAGCTCCATTCATGCGGCCTTGAAGCTCCCTGAAAAACACTGTGGTTGTCGGACTTGTCCTCACGCCAGGCATGGCTCTGGAAGACAAGGAGTTTTCTCGAAAGGAAGAGGGTGCTTCCAGGCCCTGGTGGGGAGCATATCCTGCCCTGCACCAGAGCGAAGGGGAATCTCAACGTGCACCCTACCCTCGACCCAGGGCTCTGATTTGCCCTCCAGTAGGGTAGTTGTGCAGCATTTTCCTTGAGGCCTTAGTCGCAGTTCTGCATTAGTTTAAAGGTACTAATCTTCTCAGGACTCCAGGCCCGCTCATGTCAGTACCCATTTCCGCACAAGAACTCTGAGTACCCCAAGACTCCCCTGGGCTTGCTGGGCCACACTCAGACCCGTAGGCCCTTCAGTGTGCCCCTTTTTAGGCCGAGTGAAAGATAACAAACGGCACTCTTTCTTGGGAAAGCTAGATTTCCTCAGCTCACCATCAGCCTCAGGGACACGGTTCTAGCAAGGCCAGCAAACCATGGAAGTCGGCCTCATCACTCGATTCTCAGCTGTACTGAGTAAAATTCTCTGCTTTGAAGTCCTTCGAGGACCTCATACCTGAAGTCACCGTATCTCAAGGAGAAAGGCAGCTTGCATTGCAACTTCCCCTACAGCAGAGTTTTGTGTGTAACACTTCAGGCTTTTGGGAGAGGCACAGGACCCTAGGAGTCCTAGGGCAGTCTTTCGTCGGAGCAGTTCGCTACACGCAGAGCACCTTATGTAGAAAAGTTGAATCAGGGAAGAGCCAGGGAGGTAGCTAGGTCTCTTTTGACCTGCCAGAAGCCAGAGACACTCACGCTGCGTGTCAACCTGGAGAGGGTGCCTGATGGGACTGGCCTTGTTTTCCCACCTTGAAAGCTCCTCTTATGCGCCTTGAAGCTCCCTGAAAAACACTGTGGTTGTCAGGCTTATACTCACGGCAGGCATGGCTGTGAGAAGGAAAAAGAGGTTACACGAAGAGACAGGGTATTTCAGTTTCTGAGTCAGAGCTAATCCTGTCTTGTTTTATAGCTAAAGGGAAACTCAAAGTGTGCCCTCGCTTCGAAGGAGGGCCCTGATATGCCATGTAGCGGAGTAGGCGTGCAACCGCTTCCATGAGGCCTTAGTCGCTCTCTTGCTTTAGTTGAACGCTAGTAAGGTATTCAGGACTCCTAGACCCCTCGCGGCAGCACTCGTTCCGTACCAGGACACTGAGTACTCCAAGGCTTCCCTGGGCTTGCTGGGCCACAGTCAGATGCGCAGGCCTGTCAGGGTGCCCATGGGTAGGCGGAGTGAAGGGTAACACGCTGCCCGCTTCACTCGGGGAGCTAGGTATCCCCAGCTACAGAAAGGTTTCATGAACACGATTCTAGAAAATCCAGCATACCATGGAAGTCGTCCTCATTCCCCTAGTCTGAGCTGTACTGAGAAAAACTCTCTGCTTACAAGTCCTTCTAGGACCTCATACCTGAAGTCACCGTATCTCAAGGTTAAAGGCAGCTTGCATTGCAACTTCCACTTCAGCACAGTTTTCTGTGGAACACTTCAGGCTTTTGGCAGAGGCACAGGACCCTAGGAGACCTAGGGCACTCTTTCGTCTAGGCAGTTCACTACACACAGAGCACCCTGTGTAGAAAAGCTGAATCGGGGAAGAGCCAGGGAGGTAGCTAGGTCTCTTTTGACCTGCCAGAAGCCAGAGACACTTATGCTGCGTGTCAACCTGGAGATGGTGCCTGATGGGACTGGCCTTGTTTTCCCACCTTGAAAGCTCCTCTTATGCGCCTTGAAGCTCCCTTAAAAACACGGTGGTTGTCAGCCTTATACTCACGGGCAGGCATGGCTGTGAGAGGGAACAACAGGGTTCACGAAGAGACAGGGTATCCCAGTTTCTCGGTCAGAGCTCATCCTGTTCTGTTCTATAGCTAAAGGGAATCTCAAAGTGAGGCCTAGCTTCGAAGGAGGGCCCTGATATGCCATGCAGCAGGGTAGGGGTGCGCAGCTTCCATGAGGCCTTAGTCGCACTTCTGCATTAGTTTCACGGTACTAATCTTCTCAGGACTCCTGCTCCCTTGCGTCTGCACCCGTTTCCGTACATAGACACTGAGTACGCCCCCCCCCGCCCAGGCTCCCCTGAGTTGAAGATCAACATTCAGACACGTAGGCCCTTCGGAGTACCCGTGTCTGTGCCGAGTGAAGGGCAGCATGATGCACGCTCCCTCGGGGAGCTCGATTCCCTCAGCTCACCAACAGCCTCAGGAACACGGTTGTAGTAGGTGCAGCATGCCATGCAAGTCTGCCTGCTTACAGTAGTCCGAGCTGTACTGAGGAAAACTCTTTGCTTACAATTCCTTCTACCAGCTCCTAGCTGAAGTCAACCAACCTCTAGGCGAAAGTCGGCTTGTGGTCCAAGTGCAACTAGAGCACGCTTTCTGGTGGAACGCCGCAGGCTTTTGGAAGATGCCCAGGAGCCCAGGACACCTCGGGAATTCTTTCCTTGAGGCAGTTCGCTACACGCAGAACACCCTGCATAGAAAAGTTGATTCTCCAAGAACCCAGTGAGGAGCTAGGTCTCTTTTGACCTGCTAGAAACCACAGATGCTTCTTCTGCGTGTCAACCTGGAAATGGCGGCCTTAGGAGACAAGCCTTGTTTTCCCGTCTTGAAAGCTCCATTCATGCGGCCTTGAAGCTCCCTGAAAAACACTGTGGTTGTCGGACTTGTCCTCACGCCAGGCATGGCTCTGGAAGACAAGGAGTTTTCTCGAAAGGAAGAGGGTGCTTCCAGGCCCTGGTGGGGAGCATATCCTGCCCTGCACCAGAGCGAAGGGGAATCTCAACGTGCACCCTACCCTCGACCCAGGGCTCTGATTTGCCCTCCAGTAGGGTAGTTGTGCAGCATTTTCCTTGAGGCCTTAGTCGCAGTTCTGCATTAGTTTAAAGGTACTAATCTTCTCAGGACTCCAGGCCCGCTCATGTCAGTACCCATTTCCGCACAAGAACTCTGAGTACCCCAAGACTCCCCTGGGCTTGCTGGGCCACACTCAGACCCGTAGGCCCTTCAGTGTGCCCCTTTTTAGGCCGAGTGAAAGATAACAAACGGCACTCTTTCTTGGGAAAGCTAGATTTCCTCAGCTCACCATCAGCCTCAGGGACACGGTTCTAGCAAGGCCAGCAAACCATGGAAGTCGGCCTCATCACTCGATTCTCAGCTGTACTGAGTAAAATTCTCTGCTTTGAAGTCCTTCGAGGACCTCATACCTGAAGTCACCGTATCTCAAGGAGAAAGGCAGCTTGCATTGCAACTTCCCCTACAGCAGAGTTTTGTGTGTAACACTTCAGGCTTTTGGGAGAGGCACAGGACCCTAGGAGTCCTAGGGCAGTCTTTCGTCGGAGCAGTTCGCTACACGCAGAGCACCTTATGTAGAAAAGTTGAATCAGGGAAGAGCCAGGGAGGTAGCTAGGTCTCTTTTGACCTGCCAGAAGCCAGAGACACTCACGCTGCGTGTCAACCTGGAGAGGGTGCCTGATGGGACTGGCCTTGTTTTCCCACCTTGAAAGCTCCTCTTATGCGCCTTGAAGCTCCCTGAAAAACACTGTGGTTGTCAGGCTTATACTCACGGCAGGCATGGCTGTGAGAGGGAAAAAGAGGTTACACGAAGAGACAGGGTATTTCAGTTTCTGAGTCAGAGCTAATCCTGTCTTGTTTTATAGCTAAAGGGAAACTCAAAGTGTGCCCTCGCTTCGAAGGAGGGCCCTGATATGCCATGTAGCGGAGTAGGCGTGCAACCGCTTCCATGAGGCCTTAGTCGCTCTCTTGCTTTAGTTGAACGCTAGTAAGGTATTCAGGACTCCTAGACCCCTCGCGGCAGCACTCGTTCCGTACCAGGACACTGAGTACTCCAAGGCTTCCCTGGGCTTGCTGGGCCACAGTCAGATGCGCAGGCCTGTCAGGGTGCCCATGGGTAGGCGGAGTGAAGGGTAACACGCTGCCCGCTTCACTCGGGGAGCTAGGTATCCCCAGCTACAGAAAGGTTTCATGAACACGATTCTAGAAAATCCAGCATACCATGGAAGTCGTCCTCATTCCCCTAGTCTGAGCTGTACTGAGAAAAACTCTCTGCTTACAAGTCCTTCTAGGACCTCATACCTGAAGTCACCGTATCTCAAGGTTAAAGGCAGCTTGCATTGCAACTTCCACTTCAGCACAGTTTTCTGTGGAACACTTCAGGCTTTTGGCAGAGGCACAGGACCCTAGGAGACCTAGGGCACGCTTTCGTCTAGGCAGTTCACTACACACAGAGCACCCTGTGTAGAAAAGCTGAATCGGGGAAGAGCCAGGGAGGTAGCTAGGTCTCTTTTGACCTGCCAGAAGCCAGAGACACTTATGCTGCGTGTCAACCTGGAGATGGTGCCTGATGGGACTGGCCTTGTTTTCCCACCTTGAAAGCTCCTCTTATGCGCCTTGAAGCTCCCTTAAAAACACGGTGGTTGTCAGCCTTATACTCACGGGCAGGCATGGCTGTGAGAGGGAACAACAGGGTTCACGAAGAGACAGGGTATCCCAGTTTCTCGGTCAGAGCTCATCCTGTTCTGTTCTATAGCTAAAGGGAATCTCAAAGTGAGGCCTAGCTTCGAAGGAGGGCCCTGATATGCCATGCAGCAGGGTAGGGGTGCGCAGCTTCCATGAGGCCTTAGTCGCACTTCTGCATTAGTTTCACGGTACTAATCTTCTCAGGACTCCTGCTCCCTTGCGTCTGCACCCGTTTCCGTACAAAGACACTGAGTACGCCCCCCCCCGCCCAGGCTCCCCTGAGTTGAAGATCAACATTCAGACACGTAGGCCCTTCGGAGTACCCGTGTCTGTGCCGAGTGAAGGGCAGCATGATGCACGCTCCCTCGGGGAGCTCGATTCCCTCAGCTCACCAACAGCCTCAGGAACACGGTTGTAGTAGGTGCAGCATGCCATGCAAGTCTGCCTGCTTACAGTAGTCCGAGCTGTACTGAGGAAAACTCTTTGCTTACAATTCCTTCTACCAGCTCCTAGCTGAAGTCAACCAACCTCTAGGCGAAAGTCGGCTTGTGGTCCAAGTGCAACTAGAGCACGCTTTCTGGTGGAACGCCGCAGGCTTTTGGAAGATGCCCAGGAGCCCAGGACACCTCGGGAATTCTTTCCTTGAGGCAGTTCGCTACACGCAGAACACCCTGCATAGAAAAGTTGATTCTCCAAGAACCCAGTGAGGAGCTAGGTCTCTTTTGACCTGCTAGAAACCACAGATGCTTCTTCTGCGTGTCAACCTGGAAATGGCGGCCTTAGGAGACAAGCCTTGTTTTCCCGTCTTGAAAGCTCCATTCATGCGGCCTTGAAGCTCCCTGAAAAACACTGTGGTTGTCGGACTTGTCCTCACGCCAGGCATGGCTCTGGAAGACAAGGAGTTTTCTCGAAAGGAAGAGGGTGCTTCCAGGCCCTGGTGGGGAGCATATCCTGCCCTGCACCAGAGCGAAGGGGAATCTCAACGTGCACCCTACCCTCGACCCAGGGCTCTGATTTGCCCTCCAGTAGGGTAGTTGTGCAGCATTTTCCTTGAGGCCTTAGTCGCAGTTCTGCATTAGTTTAAAGGTACTAATCTTCTCAGGACTCCAGGCCCGCTCATGTCAGTACCCATTTCCGCACAAGAACTCTGAGTACCCCAAGACTCCCCTGGGCTTGCTGGGCCACACTCAGACCCGTAGGCCCTTCAGTGTGCCCCTTTTTAGGCCGAGTGAAAGATAACAAACGGCACTCTTTCTTGGGAAAGCTAGATTTCCTCAGCTCACCATCAGCCTCAGGGACACGGTTCTAGCAAGGCCAGCAAACCATGGAAGTCGGCCTCATCACTCGATTCTCAGCTGTACTGAGTAAAATTCTCTGCTTTGAAGTCCTTCGAGGACCTCATACCTGAAGTCACCGTATCTCAAGGAGAAAGGCAGCTTGCATTGCAACTTCCCCTACAGCAGAGTTTTGTGTGTAACACTTCAGGCTTTTGGGAGAGGCACAGGACCCTAGGAGTCCTAGGGCAGTCTTTCGTCGGAGCAGTTCGCTACACGCAGAGCACCTTATGTAGAAAAGTTGAATCAGGGAAGAGCCAGGGAGGTAGCTAGGTCTCTTTTGACCTGCCAGAAGCCAGAGACACTCACGCTGCGTGTCAACCTGGAGAGGGTGCCTGATGGGACTGGCCTTGTTTTCCCACCTTGAAAGCTCCTCTTATGCGCCTTGAAGCTCCCTGAAAAACACTGTGGTTGTCAGGCTTATACTCACGGCAGGCATGGCTGTGAGAGGGAAAAAGAGGTTACACGAAGAGACAGGGTATTTCAGTTTCTGAGTCAGAGCTAATCCTGTCTTGTTTTATAGCTAAAGGGAAACTCAAAGTGTGCCCTCGCTTCGAAGGAGGGCCCTGATATGCCATGTAGCGGAGTAGGCGTGCAACCGCTTCCATGAGGCCTTAGTCGCTCTCTTGCTTTAGTTGAACGCTAGTAAGGTATTCAGGACTCCTAGACCCCTCGCGGCAGCACTCGTTCCGTACCAGGACACTGAGTACTCCAAGGCTTCCCTGGGCTTGCTGGGCCACAGTCAGATGCGCAGGCCTGTCAGGGTGCCCATGGGTAGGCGGAGTGAAGGGTAACACGCTGCCCGCTTCACTCGGGGAGCTAGGTATCCCCAGCTACAGAAAGGTTTCATGAACACGATTCTAGAAAATCCAGCATACCATGGAAGTCGTCCTCATTCCCCTAGTCTGAGCTGTACTGAGAAAAACTCTCTGCTTACAAGTCCTTCTAGGACCTCATACCTGAAGTCACCGTATCTCAAGGTTAAAGGCAGCTTGCATTGCAACTTCCACTTCAGCACAGTTTTCTGTGGAACACTTCAGGCTTTTGGCAGAGGCACAGGACCCTAGGAGACCTAGGGCACGCTTTCGTCTAGGCAGTTCACTACACACAGAGCACCCTGTGTAGAAAAGCTGAATCGGGGAAGAGCCAGGGAGGTAGCTAGGTCTCTTTTGACCTGCCAGAAGCCAGAGACACTTATGCTGCGTGTCAACCTGGAGATGGTGCCTGATGGGACTGGCCTTGTTTTCCCACCTTGAAAGCTCCTCTTATGCGCCTTGAAGCTCCCTTCAAAACACGGTGGTTGTCAGCCTTATACTCACGGGCAGGCATGGCTGTGAGAGGGAACAACAGGGTTCACGAAGAGACAGGGTATCCCAGTTTCTCGGTCAGAGCTCATCCTGTTCTGTTCTATAGCTAAAGGGAATCTCAAAGTGAGGCCTAGCTTCGAAGGAGGGCCCTGATATGCCATGCAGCAGGGTAGGAGTGCGCAGCTTCCATGAGGCCTTAGTCGCACTTCTGCATTAGTTTCACGGTACTAATCTTCTCAGGACTCCTGCTCCCTTGCGTCTGCACCCGTTACCGTACAAAGACACTGAGTACGCCCCCCCCCCCCAGGCTCCCCTGAGTTGAAGATCAACATTCAGACACGTAGGCCCTTCGGAGTACCCGTGTCTGTGCCGACTGAAGGGCAGCATGATGCACGCTCCCTCGGGGAGCTCGATTCCCTCAGCTCACCAACAGCCTCAGGAACACGGTTGTAGTAGGTGCAGCATGCCATGCAAGTCTGCCTGCTTACAGTAGTCCGAGCTGTACTGAGGAAAACTCTTTGCTTACAATTCCTTCTACCAGCTCCTAGCTGAAGTCAACCAACCTCTAGGCGAAAGTCGGCTTGTGGTCCAAGTGCAACTAGAGCACGCTTTCTGGTGGAACGCCGCAGGCTTTTGGAAGATGCCCAGGAGCCCAGGACACCTCGGGAATTCTTTCCTTGAGGCAGTTCGCTACACGCAGAACACCCTGCATAGAAAAGTTGATTCTCCAAGAACCCAGTGAGGAGCTAGGTCTCTTTTGACCTGCTAGAAACCACAGATGCTTCTTCTGCGTGTCAACCTGGAAATGGCGGCCTTAGGAGACAAGCCTTGTTTTCCCGTCTTGAAAGCTCCATTCATGCGGCCTTGAAGCTCCCTGAAAAACACTGTGGTTGTCGGACTTGTCCTCACGCCAGGCATGGCTCTGGAAGACAAGGAGTTTTCTCGAAAGGAAGAGGGTGCTTCCAGGCCCTGGTGGGGAGCATATCCTGCCCTGCACCAGAGCGAAGGGGAATCTCAACGTGCACCCTACCCTCGACCCAGGGCTCTGATTTGCCCTCCAGTAGGGTAGTTGTGCAGCATTTTCCTTGAGGCCTTAGTCGCAGTTCTGCATTAGTTTAAAGGTACTAATCTTCTCAGGACTCCAGGCCCGCTCATGTCAGTACCCATTTCCGCACAAGAACTCTGAGTACCCCAAGACTCCCCTGGGCTTGCTGGGCCACACTCAGACCCGTAGGCCCTTCAGTGTGCCCCTTTTTAGGCCGAGTGAAAGATAACAAACGGCACTCTTTCTTGGGAAAGCTAGATTTCCTCAGCTCACCATCAGCCTCAGGGACACGGTTCTAGCAAGGCCAGCAAACCATGGAAGTCGGCCTCATCACTCGATTCTCAGCTGTACTGAGTAAAATTCTCTGCTTTGAAGTCCTTCGAGGACCTCATACCTGAAGTCACCGTATCTCAAGGAGAAAGGCAGCTTGCATTGCAACTTCCCCTACAGCAGAGTTTTGTGTGTAACACTTCAGGCTTTTGGGAGAGGCACAGGACCCTAGGAGTCCTGGGGCAGTCTTTCGTCGGAGCAGTTCGCTACACGCAGAGCACCTTATGTAGAAAAGTTGAATCAGGGAAGAGCCAGGGAGGTAGCTAGGTCTCTTTTGACCTGCCAGAAGCCAGAGACACTCACGCTGCGTGTCAACCTGGAGAGGGTGCCTGATGGGACTGGCCTTGTTTTCCCACCTTGAAAGCTCCTCTTATGCGCCTTGAAGCTCCCTGAAAAACACTGTGGTTGTCAGGCTTATACTCACGGCAGGCATGGCTGTGAGAGGGAAAAAGAGGTTACACGAAGAGACAGGGTATTTCAGTTTCTGAGTCAGAGCTAATCCTGTCTTGTTTTATAGCTAAAGGGAAACTCAAAGTGTGCCCTCGCTTCGAAGGAGGGCCCTGATATGCCATGTAGCGGAGTAGGCGTGCAACCGCTTCCATGAGGCCTTAGTCGCTCTCTTGCTTTAGTTGAACGCTAGTAAGGTATTCAGGACTCCTAGACCCCTCGCGGCAGCACTCGTTCCGTACCAGGACACTGAGTACTCCAAGGCTTCCCTGGGCTTGCTGGGCCACAGTCAGATGCGCAGGCCTGTCAGGGTGCCCATGGGTAGGCGGAGTGAAGGGTAACACGCTGCCCGCTTCACTCGGGGAGCTAGGTATCCCCAGCTACAGAAAGGTTTCATGAACACGATTCTAGAAAATCCAGCATACCATGGAAGTCGTCCTCATTCCCCTAGTCTGAGCTGTACTGAGAAAAACTCTCTGCTTACAAGTCCTTCTAGGACCTCATACCTGAAGTCACCGTATCTCAAGGTTAAAGGCAGCTTGCATTGCAACTTCCACTTCAGCACAGTTTTCTGTGGAACACTTCAGGCTTTTGGCAGAGGCACAGGACCCTAGGAGACCTAGGGCACGCTTTCGTCTAGGCAGTTCACTACACACAGAGCACCCTGTGTAGAAAAGCTGAATCGGGGAAGAGCCAGGGAGGTAGCTAGGTCTCTTTTGACCTGCCAGAAGCCAGAGACACTTATGCTGCGTGTCAACCTGGAGATGGTGCCTGATGGGACTGGCCTTGTTTTCCCACCTTGAAAGCTCCTCTTATGCGCCTTGAAGCTCCCTTAAAAACACGGTGGTTGTCAGCCTTATACTCACGGGCAGGCATGGCTGTGAGAGGGAACAACAGGGTTCACGAAGAGACAGGGTATCCCAGTTTCTCGGTCAGAGCTCATCCTGTTCTGTTCTATAGCTAAAGGGAATCTCAAAGTGAGGCCTAGCTTCGAAGGAGGGCCCTGATATGCCATGCAGCAGGGTAGGGGTGCGCAGCTTCCATGAGGCCTTAGTCGCACTTCTGCATTAGTTTCACGGTACTAATCTTCTCAGGACTCCTGCTCCCTTGCGTCTGCACCCGTTACCGTACAAAGACACTGAGTACGCCCACCCCCCCCAGGCTCCCCTGAGTTGAAGATCAACATTCAGACACGTAGGCCCTTCGGAGTACCCGTGTCTGTGCCGACTGAAGGGCAGCATGATGCACGCTCCCTCGGGGAGCTCGATTCCCTCAGCTCACCAACAGCCTCAGGAACACGGTTGTAGTAGGTGCAGCATGCCATGCAAGTCTGCCTGCTTACAGTAGTCCGAGCTGTACTGAGGAAAACTCTTTGCTTACAATTCCTTCTACCAGCTCCTAGCTGAAGTCAACCAACCTCTAGGCGAAAGTCGGCTTGTGGTCCAAGTGCAACTAGAGCACGCTTTCTGGTGGAACGCCGCAGGCTTTTGAAAGATGCCCAGGAGCCCAGGACACCTCGGGAATTCTTTCCTTGAGGCAGTTCGCTACACGCAGAACACCCTGCATAGAAAAGTTGATTCTCCAAGAACCCAGTGAGGAGCTAGGTCTCTTTTGACCTGCTAGAAACCACAGATGCTTCTTCTGCGTGTCAACCTGGAAATGGCGGCCTTAGGAGACAAGCCTTGTTTTCCCGTCTTGAAAGCTCCATTCATGCGGCCTTGAAGCTCCCTGAAAAACACTGTGGTTGTCGGACTTGTCCTCACGCCAGGCATGGCTCTGGAAGACAAGGAGTTTTCTCGAAAGGAAGAGGGTGCTTCCAGGCCCTCGTGGGGAGCATATCCTGCCCTGCACCAGAGCGAAGGGGAATCTCAACGTGCACCCTACCCTCGACCCAGGGCTCTGATTTGCCCTCCAGTAGGGTAGTTGTGCAGCATTTTCCTTGAGGCCTTAGTCGCAGTTCTGCATTAGTTTAAAGGTACTAATCTTCTCAGGACTCCAGGCCCGCTCATGTCAGTACCCATTTCCGCACAAGAACTCTGAGTACCCCAAGACTCCCCTGGGCTTGCTGGGCCACACTCAGACCCGTAGGCCCTTCAGTGTGCCCCTTTTTAGGCCGAGTGAAAGATAACAAACGGCACTCTTTCTTGGGAAAGCTAGATTTCCTCAGCTCACCATCAGCCTCAGGGACACGGTTCTAGCAAGGCCAGCAAACCATGGAAGTCGGCCTCATCACTCGATTCTCAGCTGTACTGAGTAAAATTCTCTGCTTTGAAGTCCTTCGAGGACCTCATACCTGAAGTCACCGTATCTCAAGGAGAAAGGCAGCTTGCATTGCAACTTCCCCTACAGCAGAGTTTTGTGTGTAACACTTCAGGCTTTTGGGAGAGGCACAGGACCCTAGGAGTCCTAGGGCAGTCTTTCGTCGGAGCAGTTCGCTACACGCAGAGCACCTTATGTAGAAAAGTTGAATCAGGGAAGAGCCAGGGAGGTAGCTAGGTCTCTTTTGACCTGCCAGAAGCCAGAGACACTCACGCTGCGTGTCAACCTGGAGAGGGTGCCTGATGGGACTGGCCTTGTTTTCCCACCTTGAAAGCTCCTCTTATGCGCCTTGAAGCTCCCTGAAAAACACTGTGGTTGTCAGGCTTATACTCACGGCAGGCATGGCTGTGAGAGGGAAAAAGAGGTTACACGAAGAGACAGGGTATTTCAGTTTCTGAGTCAGAGCTAATCCTGTCTTGTTTTATAGCTAAAGGGAAACTCAAAGTGTGCCCTCGCTTCGAAGGAGGGCCCTGATATGCCATGTAGCGGAGTAGGCGTGCAACCGCTTCCATGAGGCCTTAGTCGCTCTCTTGCTTTAGTTGAACGCTAGTAAGGTATTCAGGACTCCTAGACCCCTCGCGGCAGCACTCGTTCCGTACCAGGACACTGAGTACTCCAAGGCTTCCCTGGGCTTGCTGGGCCACAGTCAGATGCGCAGGCCTGTCAGGGTGCCCATGGGTAGGCGGAGTGAAGGGTAACACGCTGCCCGCTTCACTCGGGGAGCTAGGTATCCCCAGCTACAGAAAGGTTTCATGAACACGATTCTAGAAAATCCAGCATACCATGGAAGTCGTCCTCATTCCCCTAGTCTGAGCTGTACTGAGAAAAACTCTCTGCTTACAAGTCCTTCTAGGACCTCATACCTGAAGTCACCGTATCTCAAGGTTAAAGGCAGCTTGCATTGCAACTTCCACTTCAGCACAGTTTTCTGTGGAACACTTCAGGCTTTTGGCAGAGGCACAGGACCCTAGGAGACCTAGGGCACGCTTTCGTCTAGGCAGTTCACTACACACAGAGCACCCTGTGTAGAAAAGCTGAATCGGGGAAGAGCCAGGGAGGTAGCTAGGTCTCTTTTGACCTGCCAGAAGCCAGAGACACTTATGCTGCGTGTCAACCTGGAGATGGTGCCTGATGGGACTGGCCTTGTTTTCCCACCTTGAAAGCTCCTCTTATGCGCCTTGAAGCTCCCTTAAAAACACGGTGGTTGTCAGCCTTATACTCACGGGCAGGCATGGCTGTGAGAGGGAACAACAGGGTTCACGAAGAGACAGGGTATCCCAGTTTCTCGGTCAGAGCTCATCCTGTTCTGTTCTATAGCTAAAGGGAATCTCAAAGTGAGGCCTAGCTTCGAAGGAGGGCCCTGATATGCCATGCAGCAGGGTAGGAGTGCGCAGCTTCCATGAGGCCTTAGTCGCACTTCTGCATTAGTTTCACGGTACTAATCTTCTCAGGACTCCTGCTCCCTTGCGTCTGCACCCGTTTCCGTACAAAGACACTGAGTACGCCCCCCCCCGCCCAGGCTCCCCTGAGTTGAAGATCAACATTCAGACACGTAGGCCCTTCGGAGTACCCGTGTCTGTGCCGAGTGAAGGGCAGCATGATGCACGCTCCCTCGGGGAGCTCGATTCCCTCAGCTCACCAACAGCCTCAGGAACACGGTTGTAGTAGGTGCAGCATGCCATGCAAGTCTGCCTGCTTACAGTAGTCCGAGCTGTACTGAGGAAAACTCTTTGCTTACAATTCCTTCTACCAGCTCCTAGCTGAAGTCAACCAACCTCTAGGCGAAAGTCGGCTTGTGGTCCAAGTGCAACTAGAGCACGCTTTCTGGTGGAACGCCGCAGGCTTTTGGAAGATGCCCAGGAGCCCAGGACACCTAGGGAATTCTTTCCTTGAGGCAGTTCGCTACACGCAGAACACCCTGCATAGAAAAGTTGATTCTCCAAGAACCCAGTGAGGAGCTAGGTCTCTTTTGACCTGCTAGAAACCACAGATGCTTCTTCTGCGTGTCAACCTGGAAATGGCGGCCTTAGGAGACAAGCCTTGTTTTCCCGTCTTGAAAGCTCCATTCATGCGGCCTTGAAGCTCCCTGAAAAACACTGTGGTTGTCGGACTTGTCCTCACGCCAGGCATGGCTCTGGAAGACAAGGAGTTTTCTCGAAAGGAAGAGGGTGCTTCCAGGCCCTGGTGGGGAGCATATCCTGCCCTGCACCAGAGCGAAGGGGAATCTCAACGTGCACCCTACCCTCGACCCAGGGCTCTGATTTGCCCTCCAGTAGGGTAGTTGTGCAGCATTTTCCTTGAGGCCTTAGTCGCAGTTCTGCATTAGTTTAAAGGTACTAATCTTCTCAGGACTCCAGGCCCGCTCATGTCAGTACCCATTTCCGCACAAGAACTCTGAGTACCCCAAGACTCCCCTGGGCTTGCTGGGCCACACTCAGACCCGTAGGCCCTTCAGTGTGCCCCTTTTTAGGCCGAGTGAAAGATAACAAACGGCACTCTTTCTTGGGAAAGCTAGATTTCCTCAGCTCACCATCAGCCTCAGGGACACGGTTCTAGCAAGGCCAGCAAACCATGGAAGTCGGCCTCATCACTCGATTCTCAGCTGTACTGAGTAAAATTCTCTGCTTTGAAGTCCTTCGAGGACCTCATACCTGAAGTCACCGTATCTCAAGGAGAAAGGCAGCTTGCATTGCAACTTCCCCTACAGCAGAGTTTTGTGTGTAACACTTCAGGCTTTTGGGAGAGGCACAGGACCCTAGGAGTCCTGGGGCAGTCTTTCGTCGGAGCAGTTCGCTACACGCAGAGCACCTTATGTAGAAAAGTTGAATCAGGGAAGAGCCAGGGAGGTAGCTAGGTCTCTTTTGACCTGCCAGAAGCCAGAGACACTCACGCTGCGTGTCAACCTGGAGAGGGTGCCTGATGGGACTGGCCTTGTTTTCCCACCTTGAAAGCTCCTCTTATGCGCCTTGAAGCTCCCTGAAAAACACTGTGGTTGTCAGGCTTATACTCACGGCAGGCATGGCTGTGAGAGGGAAAAAGAGGTTACACGAAGAGACAGGGTATTTCAGTTTCTGAGTCAGAGCTAATCCTGTCTTGTTTTATAGCTAAAGGGAAACTCAAAGTGTGCCCTCGCTTCGAAGGAGGGCCCTGATATGCCATGTAGCGGAGTAGGCGTGCAACCGCTTCCATGAGGCCTTAGTCGCTCTCTTGCTTTAGTTGAACGCTAGTAAGGTATTCAGGACTCCTAGACCCCTCGCGGCAGCACTCGTTCCGTACCAGGACACTGAGTACTCCAAGGCTTCCCTGGGCTTGCTGGGCCACAGTCAGATGCGCAGGCCTGTCAGGGTGCCCATGGGTAGGCGGAGTGAAGGGTAACACGCTGCCCGCTTCACTCGGGGAGCTAGGTATCCCCAGCTACAGAAAGGTTTCATGAACACGATTCTAGAAAATCCAGCATACCATGGAAGTCGTCCTCATTCCCCTAGTCTGAGCTGTACTGAGAAAAACTCTCTGCTTACAAGTCCTTCTAGGACCTCATACCTGAAGTCACCGTATCTCAAGGTTAAAGGCAGCTTGCATTGCAACTTCCACTTCAGCACAGTTTTCTGTGGAACACTTCAGGCTTTTGGCAGAGGCACAGGACCCTAGGAGACCTAGGGCACTCTTTCGTCTAGGCAGTTCACTACACACAGAGCACCCTGTGTAGAAAAGCTGAATCGGGGAAGAGCCAGGGAGGTAGCTAGGTCTCTTTTGACCTGCCAGAAGCCAGAGACACTTATGCTGCGTGTCAACCTGGAGATGGTGCCTGATGGGACTGGCCTTGTTTTCCCACCTTGAAAGCTCCTCTTATGCGCCTTGAAGCTCCCTTAAAAACACGGTGGTTGTCAGCCTTATACTCACGGGCAGGCATGGCTGTGAGAGGGAACAACAGGGTTCACGAAGAGACAGGGTATCCCAGTTTCTCGGTCAGAGCTCATCCTGTTCTGTTCTATAGCTAAAGGGAATCTCAAAGTGAGGCCTAGCTTCGAAGGAGGGCCCTGATATGCCATGCAGCAGGGTAGGAGTGCGCAGCTTCCATGAGGCCTTAGTCGCACTTCTGCATTAGTTTCACGGTACTAATCTTCTCAGGACTCCTGCTCCCTTGCGTCTGCACCCGTTACCGTACAAAGACACTGAGTACGCCCCCCCCGCCCAGGCTCCCCTGAGTTGAAGATCAACATTCAGACACGTAGGCCCTTCGGAGTACCCGTGTCTGTGCCGAGTGAAGGGCAGCATGATGCACGCTCCCTCGGGGAGCTCGATTCCCTCAGCTCACCAACAGCCTCAGGAACACGGTTGTAGTAGGTGCAGCATGCCATGCAAGTCTGCCTGCTTACAGTAGTCCGAGCTGTACTGAGGAAAACTCTTTGCTTACAATTCCTTCTACCAGCTCCTAGCTGAAGTCAACCAACCTCTAGGCGAAAGTCGGCTTGTGGTCCAAGTGCAACTAGAGCACGCTTTCTGGTGGAACGCCGCAGGCTTTTGGAAGATGCCCAGGAGCCCAGGACACCTCGGGAATTCTTTCCTTGAGGCAGTTCGCTACACGCAGAACACCCTGCATAGAAAAGTTGATTCTCCAAGAACCCAGTGAGGAGCTAGGTCTCTTTTGACCTGCTAGAAACCACAGATGCTTCTTCTGCGTGTCAACCTGGAAATGGCGGCCTTAGGAGACAAGCCTTGTTTTCCCG